>NC_064669.1:23350777-23580777 GCF_943734685.1 Anopheles coluzzii
GCACATCACGAGCAAGTGGCTACCGAATTGTTTTGTTTTGATGATCTGACTGACAGGTCGATTTGACAGAATGAATTGCTGCATTTTCAGTGATTTGTTTTACTGATATCCAGTGAAACGATTAATTTGACACTTATTTTACTGTTTTTTTGTAATATGTGTATTACTGAAATGCATTCAGTGAATTGTTTTACTGAAAATCAATAAAAAAATGTCATTTATGCTGAAAATCTGTAAAATATTCTATTACTGAACCGTTTCAGTAAAAAACTTTACTGAAGCAGGATGAGAAAATTTGCTGTGAAGAGAATATAGTGTCCAGAGGGAACCAACTACTGGGTTGGATTATTTGATCAACGCAAGGTTTCCGTAATCCTATGACCATAAAAACCATCTACTGTGCCTACGTTCGATCAGTGTTAGAATATGGCAGTATTCCCGGTGTCTGCTTTTAGGGATTCAGTCGTTGAAAAAGCGCCGTGAGATAGCTAAATGCCTTTTTATATCAGGACTACTTAACCGCCATATTGATGCTCCTACTCTATTAGCTACGATAGAATTTAACGCGCCATCTAGGAATCTACGTATACGTCAATTCATATCCGTCCCTCGTTATAGAACTCGTTTTGGCCAGTCTGATCCTATGTCAGCTATGTGTCGAACTTTCATAAATAGCTTTGATTTATTTGATTTCAACATACCACATAATGTTTTTAGAGATAGACTCAGGACACAACTTACGTAATAATTTTATTTTCAAAATACATTTTCTATTCTTGTGCACCTGTTCTCCCCTATCGATTTATGTACCTTACATAGTCTATAAGCACTGTTTAGGTTAAACCTTAATCAAATTAAATACAACCTTCCGTTACGTGAAAGCTAGATGTCAGCAATGTAAAAATGCAGCGACAAGGCTCCGATAATCGCACCGCCTCCTGAATGCCGCACGGAGGCGTATTTTTATCCCTTTACACATACAGACGTAGCACATGTACAGCAAAAACGGCACAAATTTCGTTAGGGCAAATAATGAATTGAAACAATAAATTAATGAGGTTAATTTTCGTATGGAATCGGGCGAAGCAATGAAGTTGAATATTTAACGGAATTATAACTCACCAATAGCACCGCACTTCGGCGGAGTTTGGGAACGTTTAATACGTATTGTAAAGTTGAATTTGTAGATTGCCGTAAAAATCGATCACCGACAATCGAAGTACTGCGAAGCGCCTTAATACAGGCCGAATTTATCTTAAATTGCAGACCTACAGGTTTAAGGATTTGATTTAAGGTTGTATTTGGCTAAAAAGGCCTATTACAGGGTTAGCTCGGTGAGTTTGGCAAGGGCTGCTAATTGCATTTGGCGCTAGGTGGCACTAGTCACTACAAGTTTAATACAGTGAACTCACTCCAATCTGAGACCTCTCCAATTCGAAAACCCGCTCTTACCCGCTGCGCAAATTCGAGCAGTTTCCTGCGCAGGAAATGTACCGAAGCCTGCCCGCTGCGCAAAGCGACGGAAGAAATCATGGCGTTCGGAGAATTTTATCATGCCATCTTTTTCTCTCCTACGGCAAATTTGTCAAGCAGCTCGTCGAGCTATCCGTCCCTGGCTCCGCCTTATACCCCTCGCCTGAGCGCGCTGTCGAAGGTTTGGATGTGTTGGTGCGTCAGACGGCCAATCGCTGTCAGTCGTCGTCCGTGCTTTTTCCCTCCATAGCGCTATCTCTTTCTCGCGTGTGGTCAATGCTCGAGAGCTGTTGTGGCACCTAAAAATGCCGTTAACAAACATTGCGGCGATGAAGTTGTATTTTCACAAATCAAACCAAAAAAGCGCAATAAGTTCAATTGCTGCAATGTAAAAATGACTAAGGAATCACTAGTTTACGCTGGAGGGTTTGCTGTGCAAGTCGCTGAACTCTAATTCGCATTGACACGTTCAGCCCGGCGCTGATTTTCATCAACTTTCCGTTCCGCCAGCATCAAGAACGCAAGCTGATTGTGAAACCAGCATCCTGGAAAGTTCACTAGCAGTCCCTGGGGCATGTCATTGTGCTGAACGTGTTAAGCATTAAGCATAATTTTGTTACCTTAATCTTTTGCTTTCGTATGCTGTAGATTACACAGATATGCTGAGCAGTTTGCGCATGTGTGTATGCAAAACTGTCGCCGAATCTATGCTCTTCCGGAATGTTATGATCGATCGGTCAAAGAAATGAAGGAGTTCATGACAGTGGCAGAGTAGGGAAATCGGGGGCCCTAGGCGGAAAGACGAGTTGAGGCCCCTGTAAATGGTAGCTGATGACCGGGAGGAGGGGGTACTGGCACACAGCCATTGGGAGATTGAACAGTATACTTAAATTGCCGGCGGATTGTGGGGAAGGAGGGGCCCATGGGACCCCTACGATCATCGGTCACAGGCCCTAAAATTGTAGTCGCCATGGCGGTAGGGGAGGTGCCACGGGGCCCCAACGACCATCTTTCCGGGGGGCCCTTATCGCTAATACTCTGTCCAATTGTAGACATACGGCATACTACAGACTAGAGATCTTCGGTGACCGCCTAGTCCGCCTACCGTTAGATCCACCGCTGGTTCATGACGGTGTTTTTTTTTTTTACTGTGGAGATGCATCCTTCCTCCTGCCTGCTGCTTATGCACCGGGCAGGAGACAGTGTGGCAGTATGCAAGTTGCACACTGGATAGGAGCGGGCCCGCGGCACCGCCATCATTCCGCACATCTGCATGCCCGTCGTGGGTTCTAATCGCGTATGAACCGTCCGCCGTAGCAAGGGATTAATCACCGGCTCCGGCTACGTGGTACTCAAGTCCTGAAAAGGCCGGCATGATCGCGTTGGCTATTACGCCAATAATAATAATAATAATAAAAATAAGCCGGTCCCTTAGTACAGTCGTCAACTCGTACGACTTAACAACATGCCCGTCATGGGTTCAATTCCCAAATAGACCGCGCCGCCATGCGTAGGACTGACTATCCTGCTATGGGGGGGAATCAATTAGTCACTGAAAGCCAACCCCGCAAATGGGTACAGGCAGGCCTTGACCGACATCGGTTGTTGAGCCAAAGAAGAAGAAGAATAAAAATAATAATAAAAAGAACTCAGGATAGCAGTCCACACCCGGGTAAGAGTTTGTCTTGACTTTGTTGCTGCCGGGCTACCGCTGTGACGAGACAAATACACGGAATGCACTCGGCCAAAACATGAACCTACCGATTCGAACCCATTCCAAGGCATTGCCGGTCAATCGGCGTCATGATAACTACTCCAAACCAACAAGCCACCAGATTCTGGACGGACAGGTGCAGCACCATACGCGCACCGCAATAAACAAATCCAGAATCCTCTTTTGTATGGATTCAATTCAAAATGTTGTTTCCACTTGCGTCCGCTAGCTGAATTAGAAATAAATGTGCAACAAATCACACGCACGTTTGCTTAGATCACGTGTTTTTTTAATACCCCCAACAGCAGAGCCGATCGCAAAGATGCCAATGCCAATGGTTGTTTAGTCTCTCAGGTAGCGAGATCGAAAATGCATGGACGTTGTAGCCGCAGCGGATGAAAATGTACGCTTAAACGCACGCACACACACAAACACGCGCGCGCAAACCCACACACACATACACACACAGACACGCGCGCGCGCACGCGATAAGGCACCTACGAACGCGCGCACGCGAGAACGCACCTACGAAAGCGCGCACGCAAGCACGCACCCTCCACCAAACCCCCCCTCCCCTCATCAGCTATCATATAGCGCATCCTCATCCCTAGCGCCGGGCGGGGTGGGGAATCGCGACATGATAGAGTGAACGATCACTTTCCCCGCGCTGTGTGTGTGTGACGAGACCCGAAAACGCGAGACAGATTTCGGCACATTTAAAACAATATGTTATTGCCACTTTACACTGTGCTACATGATGCTTAGAAGGTCGTTGAAGCATAAAACATGTTCAAATTAAAAAAAATATTAGATTAGTGTTAGACGTTCTAATACGCTTGTTTTAAATAGGCTTCTTCACCCTCCATTGGCACGGGCATCGAATGGTCTCATCAGCAGCGGCACGAAATAAAATAAACCATCAATACACCGACAACACTTCAAATCCCAATCCAGCTTCTCCCACAGCGTCTCAAGGTCACACACAAATTAATAAATGCTAACACCCACCAATAACAATACACAACCGCAATGCACATATGAGTATCAACGCATACCTCAACAATTAAAAAAAAACACCGTCATGAACCAGCGGCGGATCTAACGGTAGGCGGACTAGCCGGTCGCCAAAGATCGATAGTCTGTAGTATGCCGTATGTCTACAAGTGGACAGAATATTAGCTACAAGGGCCCCCGGAAAGATGGTCGCTGGGGCCTCGTGGCTGGAGAACCATCTGCACCCCTCTCCAGACAGAGCTAAACCACCAAAAAGCAATATTTGTAATGTTTTTAATGTATTTATTTATTTATTAATTTATTTATTAATTTATTCATTTATTTATTTCTATAATTCTTGTCCGCCAATGATGGCCCCACAAAATATTGTAAATTCTTATATATTGATGTAGCGCAGACCTTCACTAATACTTGAAATGGATGTATGGAAATCAACTCCTGCATAGAGTAGATTAAAACTACGTGCCATTGCTGATATCGGTTCATTTGCCGCATTATTAGTGTTATGCCTATCTACATACAAAAGGGAAGATAATCGAGGACTAGAGGGAGGAACGTGTATGTTCACTTTGCTTAATTAACGGGGTGCGTCAATATCTCCTTTTATTAGTTTGGCCATAAAGATTGTTTTAGCCTTTTCAAGGCGCTTCTCTAAAGATTCTTCACCTAACAATAAGCATCTTGTTTTATATGGTAGCGTGTCACTATTTAGCCATCTAAGCACTTTAATCGCGAAACGAGTTATTTTCCTTTGGACATTTTCTATACGTTTGATCCAGCGGTCGGTATGTGGACACCACACGATTGATAAAAAAAGATCTGACTAGACTGTTAAAAAGTGTTTTGATACACTAGATCATTGAACTCTTTCGTCATTTTCCGTACTAAACCTAGGGTCCTATTGGCTCTGCTAACAACGTCTTATAAGTGTTTTGTAAAAGTTAATTTATGATCTAGTAAGATACCAAGATCGCGAATTGTATCTACACGGTTAATCGTTTGTCCTAATCGACATGTCATGTCGTCTGTGTCATAATTATAATAAATAAGTTGTCGGGTACCAATAAACGAGATAATAGCACACTAACCCATACAAAGGACAAGAAAATTACGATTGCACCAGTCGGAAAAAATTTAATCACGCGTTGCAGTTCGTTATGGTCGAAATGAGTGTTAACTAGACGAAATAGTTTTACATCATCTGCATACATTAAGTAACTGCCGACAAGTAAAACAAAAGAGACATAATTTACATATATTAAAAACAAAGGCCAAGGTTGCTACCCTGAGGATCCCCAGATGTGCTTGTAAAGATATCTGAACCAGCTTTCCCAAACTTTACGTAGCAAGTCCTATTGATCAGATATGATCGAAGCCATGACAATAAGTGTGCTTGAAAGCCTAGCCTGTCGAGTTTTGCTATCAGTATATCATTGGATACACTGTCGAAGGCAGTTTTTATATATATGCAGTCTATTTGGATGTCTTTGTTAATATTACTCGTACATTTCGAGACAAATTCAATTAGATTTGTGGATATCGAGCGATTTGGCATAAAACCATGCTGCGCAATTGCAATATAGTTTTTTAAAGGTCCTATCAATGCATTGTGTACAATTATTTCAATCAATTTGGCACATGCTGAAAGAGAGGTCACTCTTCTTTAATTATTTGCCTCATTTTTATCACCTTTCTTGAATATAGGGATTAACGAAGATGTTTTCCACAAACTAGGAACAGTATGTTGTTCAAAGGACAGCCGACATAGATGTACTAGATGCGAGACGAGATTATTACAACGTTTTAGTACCACAGATGGAATACCATAAAAAAATGACCCTGGAGCCTGGAAAAAATGACAGTTTTAGTTTGCATAATATAGCTGACATAGATTATTCGTCAAAATTGATGGTATGAACATCGACAACATTGTGGGAAGTATTTTTTTAAGCTTCATGAATCTGAGTTGCATTAAATATTTGACTATCATAAACGCCATGAAAGCGAGATGCAAATGTTTTTGCTATGTCGTATTCACAACTGGCTATTTCACCTTTATATCTGATTTTATTTGGTAGTTGATTTTTAGCTTTCCTACTCTTGGCATACGCCCAAAATCTCATTATTGTCGTTTATTTATTATCGTTTTTTTATCAGTTGTTTGCTCATATAAAACTTCCAGAAATATAAAGAATGCATATGTAAATAGCTTTAGATCCATAGTAGTCAAATTAGATCCACAAACGAGCGCACGATTGAAAATTTGTTTGCACAAATTTGATAGAAATCATGCCAAAAATAGTTGTCAAGGTGTGACAACACCATCAGATTGGATATTATATTCTTGAATAATTCGCTAGTAACTTTTATCCAGTATTTATGACAAGTGTTCATCTTCCCCGTAATGCCCGTAGAATATAGATAAAGATTTTGAAAATGCTTTATGATATAATAATTTGGAATTGAAGTATCGATAACCGGCACTCAAAGTAAAGTGAACCGGGAAAACCCCAAAAAATCCGGCAAAACTGGGAAAAACCGGGAATTTAAAATTTTGATTCCTTTGGACACCCTGCTATTGGCATCCAAATAATCTACCCTTTGTAGTCCTACTGCTGGACAAACATTTATTATCAACCTGAAATATAATGCTTTCTACTGCATAACGAGAACAATTTAATAAAACTACAGTGATATGCTAATTGTTCCGGCTACCTTTTATCTGGTTGTCCGTATATCCGTGTTGTTGAGAAATTACGTTTCAATACAAAGATGAGATAGTATGCTGAGGAGGATATAAAAAAAATCGGTATCAGAGCCTCCTGTACCACTTCTGAACTAGGCTTTCAGTGAAAAATTGATTATTCTTGGGTCACAAATAACTGAGAAGTGGTAAATTTTGGGAACATTAATAATATTATTAGTTCACGTAGCGTATAATGAATAGTGGAAAATTAAACTGAAGTGTGTTTGATAATCTGCTTTTGATTGTTAATCTGTTACTGTGTGATAATTTGTAAATCCGGTTTTGTTTGATAATCTGTTTTGTTAATATGTTCAAAATTTAGTCCGATCGTCCGGCTATTCGAAGTGATGGTGAACAAAATACCTCTCTCGCTGCGGATGGCAGACCTCATCGTCGTTTCACAGTTGTCCGTTCCCCGGTACGGATCCCTGCTCGTAGCGCCTTATTGTTTTCGCCGCTCAGTGGTGCTAACCTTTCGCCTCAACAATTATCCATAGCAGGATAGTCAGTACTAGGCATGTGTAAAATGAACGAGAATCGCACCGTTCGAACAGTTCGGTAAAGTGCACGAACGAACGAGGTTCTTAACAAAAAGAACGACCAGGACTTTTGGAAGAAACTGACTACACCGAACGCGTTCGAACGTTCCGTTCAGTGTTCGACGGGACACATAAATGTGGTAATGAAACGTGCAAAATCATATTGCTTTCTCGCTCTTTCTCGCACCGTGCAAACGGGTCGTCAGAGATCAAAATGTACCCTGTTGGTGTTGAAATCGTACCCATACAACTCAATTCCTCGAACGCCGTCGAATTTGTCCATCAGTGTTCGATACGTGTGCTGTTGGTGTGGAAATCGTATCTATACGACTGAATTCATCGAACGCGTTCGAACTGGTGTTCGATCTGTGTTCTGTTGGTATGGAAATTATACCTATACAATTCAATAGATCGAGCCCGTTCAAACGGATTAGTCATTGTTCGCGAATGAACTGAACTGAATTGATTGCGCTCATCGTGTTGATCCATATTTAAGTATTTTTTTTTAAATAGAATCCTTAAGTGTGTATAAGGCATGGGGTACAATATATGCAGGAGACATTTTTGCTCGTATTAGTTTTTTACATGCTAGTTTTTGGTCGGTTTTGCGATGGATTGTGTTGACCAGACAGCCGAGTGTTTAATGTTTTTAAATGATTGGTTTCAACCGCAGAATGAGTACTTCTTTGGCTACAGTATGCGTCTATGGTGGGTAAATGAAAAAGATAACGAGCGTTCTTTGTGAATAAAAACCTCATGAAACAAAGAACGAAAGAATCATCGTTCGCGTTCGGTTCTTTTTGGTGAGCGAACTAGTTCGTTCGCGTTCGGTGAAAAGAATCGTTTTGCCCATGCCTAGTCAGTACTATGTATGGTGGCATGGTTCATTGCATGTTGTTAAGTCGTACGATCAGAGCACATTACAAATTATAATAAAGAAAAACACTGAAATTTATCGAAAATTTCAAATAAGTTCATTAAACGAACATGAAGTTAATTCTTCTTCCTCAACAACCGATGTCGGTCAAGGCCTGCCTGTACCCACTTGTGGGATTGACTTTCAGTGACTAATTGATTCCCCCCCATAGCAGGATAGTCAGTCCTACGTATGGCGGCGCGGTCTATTTGGGGATTGAACCCATGACGGGCATGTTTTTAAGTCGTACGAGTTGACGACTGTACTACGAGACCGGCACATGAAGTTAATAGTCAAAACTAATTATCTGGGCTAAGTTGAGTCCTGTTGAGCCCAGATAAACGGCGTTCCACTGTATACCCATTACTGGTATTCAAAATCGGACACTTTTACGAAATGCACATCGAAGTCCGGCCGCTTTTCCTACTTTGCGATCCATAAATCAACGTCATAGAATTTAAATCGTCATGCAAACTATTCAGTAGGCTTCTTTTATTACCTTTCTTTATTACGCGGGAATGTGAAATAAGAATCAAAAATTAACTTTTCTATGGGAATAACGGTTAAAACATAATGACATAATGATAATTCTTGATGGTAGAAAGAGCGACCGAATTGTAACTGTCCGATTTTGAATACCCACCACTGTAGGTAAATGTATGTATATTGACCTCGTAGTGAACATTGTCCATTAATGCAAGACTAGCTATCCATTGAAACATGATAAAAGATCTTTCGACAGTTGTCAATTTCTTTTACGTTATAACCTGCATGTTTATCCGATATATTTTGAACTCATGTGCTTGTATTTAAGTAACATTGTATATATTGATTTCTAAAACTTTCATTGATAGGGAAACGTATCAGTTATATACCAGAGCTGCGATTACATGAATTACGCGCTGAAAAATACAATGGACTGGTTCGTCTCCTAAAGCCGGGGTGTCGCACTATAGTATTACTTACAGATTTACAATCGCGATCGAAATTGATTCCTTCATTTCATAAAGCAGTGTGGCCATATCGGAAGTGAGTTTCTTTTTTTTTCTTAATCAATAAACTTTATTAATAATTGTTTTATTTTATAATACATTTATATTTTTATATTACATTTTATTTATAATACAGGAACAAAACATTAATGTTTGCACACATGTTGATTGAAAAAGGGATTGGATGGTATGCAGAATTATTGCGTTTGTCGTTATCTGAATGTCGCGAAATGAATATTAATCCTCGCAACTGTATTGGAACAGTTGTAGCTTTAAATGGACATCGAAAATATTTTTGCATGTATCATGCTAAACATCCGGAATCAAATCGAGGAGCAAAGGTAAGAAAATATTAAATATAATTTATAATAATATTAAATATAGTTTATAAGTTTATAAACTTAAATATTAAATATACTAAGTTTGATACAATGAGTTTTGAAAAGCTTAACATACATTTCGTTAGTACTTTAAGCTACATATAACTAAACTGCAACTTAAAACTCATATATTTCAGTTATGAATATCTGTCACACTCGAATCTAATTTCGGAGTAACTGGTAGTCGATACAAGGGTTAAGCTGATTAAATACTGTTTTATTTCTATAATTGTTCCCTTTTATACCTTTTATACAGTCTTTCCACGAGTTACGCGAATAATGCGTTCCGGAGACATTCGCGTTTCTCGGATTTTCGCGTAAGTCGAATGTCATGTTTTATTCACTCGTTTACCAAAATATACTTGATTAATAATGATTTTTGATTGAATTAAGTTTATTTGTGTAATTTATTACTTATTTGATGCTATTCGTGTAGAAATTTTCGTTTATTCGGGTTCGGTCTGCCATATTAGTGATGTAATTTTTTTAAGAAAATCAGATTATTTTTCATTTCACAATTGATGGAGATAATTGTACTGATTTGACATATGTTCTGTTAAAAACAAAAAAAAAAGCATAACTCTAAATCGCGTAACTCGGGGAAAGATTGTAAATTCATTTTTGTTGTTCTTACTTCCTAAAAACGCTGCGTCGTCAACATGCCGATCATCCACCGATCAGACACGTGATTGCGGCATTGGGTGGGATCGCGAATAATAGTCGTCAAAACAAACGACGGTTAAAAGAGATTACTTCTGCTCGATTTCACTGTTGTTAGGTGTGTTGTCGTCAAATTAACGACCATAGTAGCCATTGCGCAGTTTGTTTGTCTGTTAAATGGAAGTGTGTTTCTTCTTCTTCTTGTGGCACAACAACCGCTGCCGGCCAAGGCCTGCCTGTACCCACTAGTGAAGTGAGCTTGGCTTTCAGTGACTTATTGTTACCATAGCAGGATAGTCAGTCCTATGTATAGGGGCACGGTCTATTCGGGGCTTGAACCCATGACGGGCATGTTGTAAAGTCTTTCGAGTTGACGACTGTACCACCAGACCGCGCCCGGAAGTGTGTTTACTTGATGCAAATAAGTTTTATTAATAAAAATGGTTCAGTTAGTTTCATAATAATGGATTTAAATGCGGTGCTTTTTGTGCGGAGATATTTCGGATGAAAATGAAGCAGTAGATCTTGCCAGTTTTCGTCGATATTTGCGTTGCAAATTGGATCCACTACAAACTTTCGAACAAGTGTATATTGAATCATGTTTTGGTTGGAAGAAGTGCAAGTATTATTTTTGTATACATTTCATTGCTTTTCAGGTTCATTAAAAACATTCGGGTTTCAAAAACCTTGTTCATTGAAATTCTTAACAAAATAGAACTATTTCTACGTCCTAAGCACAAAAGAGGATCTGCGAAGCTTCAATTGGCTTCCACACTAAAATTCTTAGCTCAGGGATCTTTCCAGTAAAGCGTGGGCAATGATTTTACTGTTCCAATGGCTCAGTCAACGTTTTCGGAAGTATTCGATAAAAAGTTGGAAGTCATGGAACGTGAATTAGCATACGTCGTATGTTTGGAAATGTTGCAGCAGGAAAAATCAGCAGCTAACCAGTATTTCAATGAAAAACTTCCGAATGTATCTGGTGTTGTTATGGTGATATGTGATCATAGAAAGATGATTAGACTGTCTCAATCACAACTTCATTTTGCCGCACTAATGTTGAAGCAATTCCGTTGTTTTTTTTCGGTGGTGTTTTGATGAGAAACTGGTTGCACATTTAAAGCTGATCTTTTTTCTCTTTGTACTGCTTCCCTTTCCTTCTCTTTTTCAGCTAGATTATCTTGCTGAATATTGTTCTTCGGGATGGTTCGTAGCGGTTTTGGTTTGCTTAACATGCCTAAACACACACCACCTACTTCTCCAGATGCACACTTGTCGCAATTAGTTATTGTCGTGATCCGTTCTTCAATGGCATTCAAATTGGCAATTCTTCCTCCCGTTTTGTTCAATTCTTTTTTATTGGAGCCAAGTTTTCTTCCAAGATTTAACGTTGTATTTTTTTAGTTCACACCTATTGAAGTTGAAAGTTATTAAAAGATTGTTTTCTTAGTAACACTACCGAAGTTGTGCGTTCGGAGCAAATAAAAAGTTTTTCTTTCGAATATTACTCACCCTTTTCCATACTTGTGCCTCTTTAAAGTGAGGACCCAGATGATTTAGTTCGGAAGCAACTTCCTTCCAAAAACTGGGCCGATTACATTTCCGGTTGCAATATCCGAATTTTTCTTCATTATTTCTATCAACTTTAAATGCTGGATTTTTTTTTGGTACGGGAAGCTACAATTCGTCTTTTTTATATCATAAGAAAAAGTAAGTATAAATTATTAATTCGTTTTTCCCGGTTATTCAACTCAAGCGCCAGATTTTTAATTAAACTTTGAGCCTAATGTCAAGTATCAATTGAATGCATATCAACCGAAAAGAGCTGAGCTATTGAATTTCGGCTTATTTTAAAGCATTATCAAAATCTACCATACCCCTCCAATCCACTATTGTACAAGGGGTTCCCTGTCTTTATTTTATGTTGAAGAGACGGGTTTAGCGTATTACTTAGGGCTTACTATCTTTTGGATTGAACAAAAACGTCAATCTGTTTACATAATTGATCAAAATACATGAGCCAATCCATCAAAATCAGTGCCGGTCTCGTAGCACAGTCGTCAACTCGTACGAGTTAACAACATGCCTGTCATGGGTTCAAACCCCAAATGGACCGTGCTGCCATACGTAGGACTGACTATCCTGCTATGGGGGGATCAATAAGTCACTGAAAGCCAAGCCCACAAGTGGTACAGGCAGGCCTTGGCCGACAACGGTTGTTGAGTCAAGAGAAGAAGAAGAAGAAGAAGTTAAGTAATGTAATCCTAGTCTGATATTTTTTTCCTCCCACCACCCACTTCACCATTGATGTTCTCTTAGACCGCTACAAAGACGCCGGTAGCCTCCGATTGTAGAGTTTAGTCGTGAATTCGTTAGGTAGTTTATGAGCCTAAATAAGGACTGGCTGAATTAGTGATGTGGTATTTGCATGTATTAGATAAGTATTTGTAATTCCGGAAAGAATATGTGCAAAGAGTAATACTCTAGGCCCATTGCAATTGAAAATCGTGTTCATCTGCAATTCCTCCAAAAAAATTAGGGGCTCCTTTGCAGCGGTCTAATACGGACGTCACACGAAGCGTAAACTCAAAAATTTTACGCTTGATTTGTATGGGAGAGCGTAAACTTCCTGTCAAAAGATTATAGGGTTGTATGGCTGAAACCCAGTTTACGCCAAAGTTTACGCTTCGTGTGACGTCCGTATAAGAGAAAATCGATGGTGACGTGGGTGGTGGGAGGAAAAAAATGTCGGACTAGGATTACATTCCTCAACTATGTATGTAACAACAGCAAATATTTAGATATTTAGGCAATTTCAAAATAATTTTGAAAAACTTGTTACATACTTTGATTTGTATTTTCAAAACAATCATTACAGGCGAAAAAAAATGTTTTTGTGATTTTTTTTATATTCAAAAAATATATTTTGATAATTACTCTTATAAAACTTATAAAACCTTAAAAGGTTATAAAAACACTTTTTAAAAATCGTTCAAAAATATATCACTTTAAAACTTTTGCAGAACGTTTAATTTATATTTTTGAACGATTTTTAACGATTTTTTTAGTTAGCATATAAAACCTGTTCTTCGAAGTGTCTTTATTAGGTGTCTTTTTTGGGCACAATCAAAAATTTGTTTTTTCATCATAAGTCGTATAAAAACGTGTTAAAAATGTTAAAAAAAAATTAGAAGATGTGAAATAGTATTCCGCACCACTCATATATTCACTGTTTTTATCTACAGTATCGGACAATACAGTCGTTGCCTCTAAATTTTGACTCTAACTCACCTATTTTTGTCTCAAAGTGTGTGTGTGTGTGTGTGTGTGTGTGTGTGTGTGTGTGTGTGTGTGTGTGTGTGTGTGTGTGTGTGTGTGTGTGTGTGTGTGTGTGTGTGTGTGTGTGTGTGTGTGTGTGTGTGTGTGTGTGTTTGTGTGTGTGTGTGTGTGTGCGTGTGTGTGTGTGTGTGTGTGTGTGTGTGTGTGTGTGTGTGTGTGTGTGTGTGTGTGTGTGTGTGTGTGTGTGTGTGTGTGTGTGTGTGTGTGTGTGTGTGTGTGTGTGTGTGTGTGTGTGTGTGTGTGCTTGTGTGTGCTTGTGTGTGCTTGTATGTGCTTGTGTGTGCTTGTGTGTGTGTGTGTGTGCTTGTGTGTGCTTGTGTGTGCTTGTGTGTGCTTGTGTGTGCTTGTGTGTGTGTGTGTGTGCTTGTGTGTGCTTGTGTGTGTGTGTATGTGTGCGTGTGTGTGTGTGTGAGTGTGTGTGTGTGAGTGTGGTAGTACAAATAGAGTGTACAGGCGTCCCCCAAGTTACGACCCCCTCGAGTTACGACGATTCGCAGATACGACGATTTTGATTTTGACAGTTGAAAGTTGTCATTGACAAGAAATTTATGTTTTTTTTCTGAACATCTGGGCTGATAACCGTTATACATACATTTGCAAAGATTTCACAACTACCCTATCTTGAATATCTTTATTTTGTATGGTTTTTTTAATATAATTATTACATTATCGAACATTATTTTAAATAAAATACGCGATATCATTTATTCCAACTCTTCCATTTCGGTTATAAACTTTATATTCATAGATATTCGACATACGACTTTTTCGACTTACGCCTTGCTTTGGGACATTTTTTCGGTCCCAAATACAGTCGTACCTCGGGGGACACCTATACTTTTTAATGTGTATTTGCGAGTGCGCGGGTTTGTGTCTGAAAAACGTAGCTTGCCATGATGTCATATTGCGTTGAAAGTATTGCGTTCTGATGATGTGTGTTATCATGTGAAACAGCGTGCAATCACACTTGGATAAAAGCTAAAGCTAGCATCGACAGCAGCGCTTGTTCCTCGGACGAAAACGCAGGTGTGCTGTTTCATGAATTTGATTGCGACAGCGGTGCGAAATGGAAACGCGCACAACAGCAATGAACTCGGCATTCCCTCACAGGTGTTTCTCCAGTGCACGCCATTTAAAGGCCTGCATGCATCTCTGCGTTGAACGTTGTGTTCGCATGTTAAACTTTGTGCGTGCATTGAGCTGGCGCGCAGTAGTTCTTTTCAATGGGCGTTTTGTTTCATGAGCGCGGCAGTATTCGGTTCTCGATTTAAATGGGTAGACACTCACTCGCTTACTCATTGATAGTTTTTATCCATTCGCTTTTTTCGCTGCTCTACAACGATGTAATTCTTCAAGTATAGAAGCAGAACGCAGGCAGAGCATGGGATCAGCCGTGTCCAAGTTTTTAACCAGCGCGTTCTTGACGGTCCAAGCAAGCAATTTTTGTTCCAATGGGTCGAGGTAAACATTGTACCGATTATCAGCGCCATATCATAAAGCGAATGGCGGCTGCTGGCATTAAGCGCAAAACGATCGAGTTCGTAATGGAACAATCGCGCATTTTTGTGGCAAACGCGCTTCGGACAACCGAAACGTGCTTGGACAACCGAAACGCGCTTGGACAACCGAAACGCGCAAGTCAACCGGACGTCCTCAGAAGACCACGGCGAAAGAAGACCGTAAAATTGTTAATATATCGAAAAAACACTGATCGCGAGGGCGGTGGTCCTGCTTATTACATCAAAAACCCAACCCAAAACACAAAAAAACTACTAACAAATCTATCCAGAACGACATACTTGTGACACAAACACACACCAATACACACTCACACACACACACACACACACACACACACACACACACACACACACACACACACAAACACACACACACACACACACACAAACACACACACAAACACAAACACACACACAAACACACACACACACACACACACACACACACACACACACACACACACACACACACACACACACATGTACACACACACACATACACACATATGCACACACACACACAAACACAAACACATACAAACCACACATCCCAAGCGCCACAGATTAAGCTTAAACGACTGGAAAATTGAATATCCATAGTAAAAAAATGAAAGCTCCACAGCTTCATTGGTTTGATCAATAGATGGCGTATTACAACTCATCATTATATTGCTATCCTTTTCTTGCAATGTGTTTCGACAAGTTTCATCTTATCATGACCTATATAGCCTTCTAACTTTCTGAGCAAAAATATACATGAATGGTCGTGTGGTCAGATACGTGGGTATCAACACCAACGACTATTACTCAAATCTCACTTGCTTCAGTGCTGGTGGTTTCTGTTGGAGTTTAGTATTTAAACAAGCGTATCGCCGTTCTAGTTCTAGCGATGCATAATTTCAATGCGAAACCATACAACAGTACAGAGGAAATGAGAAAACTCTCCTCCAAGCGATGAAGCTCAACTGGTTGGGGTATCCCACCAACAGAGTGCGCCACCATCTTTTTCGCTATTTTTAGAATGCATGAGTCGTTTGCCGTCTGCTAAACGAAGTCTTTCTATATTCCGTTTAGGTAGAGAACTTGAGTCGTTTAGAAGCCGTTTAGTGGTCGTTTAGTGGATTTGTGGCACTTGGGATAAACCTGGCCCAACGGGTGCATGGTGCATTGAAAAAACCAATGCCCTATCATTATGTCCGATACTGTATCTCTTATGGATTTTCCACAAATCGCGAAAAACGACTGTCCATACTTCTTCTTCTTTGGCTCAACAACCGATGTCGGTCAAGGCCTGCCTGTACCCACTTGTGGGCTTGGCTTTCAGTGACTAATTGATTCCCCCCCATAGCAGGATAGTCAAGTCCTACGTATGGCGGCGCGGTCTATTTGGGGATTGAACCCATGACGGGCATGTTGTTAAGGCGTACCAGTTGACGACTGTACTACGAGACCGGCTACTGTCCATACTAGGCATGAGTAAAATGAACGAGAATCGCACCGTTCGAACAGTTCGGTAAAGTGCACGAACGAACGAGGTTCTTAACAAAAAGAACGACCAGGACTTTTGGAAGAAACTGACTACACCGAACGCGTTCAAACGTTCCGTTCAGTGTTCGACGGCACACATAAATGTGGTAATAAAACGTGCAAAATCATATTGCTTTCTCGCTCTTTCTCGCACCGTGCGAACGGGTCGTCAGAGATCAAAATGTACCCTGTTGGTGTTGAAATCGTACCCATACAACTCAATTCCTCGAACGCCGTCGAATTTGTCCAGCAGTGTTCGATACGTGTGCTGTTGGTGTGGAAATCGTATCTATGCGACTGAATTTATCGAACGCGTTCGAACTGGTGTTCGATCTGTGTTCTTTTGGTGTGTAAATCGTACCTACACAACTGAATTCATCGAACGCGTTCGAACTGGTGTTCGATCTGTGTTCTGTTGGTGTGTAAATCGTAGCTACACAACTGAATTCATCGAACGCTTTCGATCTGATCCGTTAGTGTTCGATCTGTGTTCTGTTGGTGTATAAATCGTACCTACACAACTGAATTCATCGAACGCGGTCGAACTGGTGTTCGATCTGTGTTCTGTTGGTGTGTAAATCGTACCTACACAACTGAATTCATCGAACGCGTTCGATCTGATCCGTTAGTGGTCGATCTGTGTTCTGTTGGTGTATAAATCGTACCTACATAACTGAATTCATCGAACGCGGTCGAACTGGCTCATTTGTGTTCGATCTGTGTTCTGTTGGTATGGAAATTACAGTGGAGCGCCGTTTATCCGGGTTTCTCGGGACTTGGCTTCGCCCGGATAAGCGAATAACACGGATAATGAGTCAAATCATATATTTTATCACCAATTCTTGGTTATTTTTTGGAAATTTTTCTTATTTTTTTATAAAATAACCCAGTTTTTATTAACTTCATGTTTTTCGAAAGAAAATTTTTAAAATTTGCCATGAATTATAGTGTTTTTTTGTTATGACAATGTGCTCTTATAACCGCTTTTTCAAATATCCTCATAACCCAATGTCACTTTTGTATTGAACTGTCATTTCTCAACAGCACGGATACACGGAAAGCCGGATAAAAGGTACCCGGATAAACGGCGCTCCACTGTATACCAATACAGTTCAATAGATCGAGCCCGTTCAAACGGATTAGTCATTGTTCGCGAATGAACTGAACTGAATTGATTGCGCTCATCATGTTGATCCATATTTAAGTAGTTTTTTTTTAATAAAATCCTTGAGTGTGTATAAAGGGTACAATATATGCAGGAGACATTTTTGCTCGTATTAGTTTTTTACATGCTAGTTTTTGGTCGGTTTTGCGATGGATTGTGACCAGACAGCCGAGTGTTTAATGTTTTTAAATTATTGCGTCTATGGTGGGTAAATGAAAAAGATAACGAGCGTTTTTTGTGAATAAAAACCCCATGAAACAAAGAACGAAAGAATCGTCGTTCGCGTTCGGTTCTTTTTGGTGAGCGAACTAGTTCGTTCGCGTTCGGTGAAAAGAATCGTTTTGCCCATGCTTAGTGAAAATTATAACATACTAAACACTTGAATTTTGTAATTTTATTTTAAAAAATCCACAAAACTTTAATATGTGATCTTTCGACAAATACTACCGCAAAAAAAAAAGATCCATGCATAAAAATTAAAGATTATTTCAAATTCCTTAAGATTTGGAGCAGATGATATCATTCGCAACCCTCGCAATGTTTGACGGGATTGTCATTCTTATCGCTCTTTTGCTATGCGCTACGTGCTCACTCGAAAAACTGTAACGTCAGGCCAACGGTCAAAGTGTTAACAGCCTGCCTCTAGCCAAAACGCTCCTACGAGCTGATTGTTCAAATTTTTTCACATCGATGTATGTCATCCTTCTGAGAGAAAAAAAACTATGGGTTTATCGAAAACGCAATGGATACTTACCAAATTGCTTTGATTTTTCATTCGATTGTGTTATTAAAATTTTAAAATATTCAATACATAAAAAGGATGGTTATGAACTACATTTCTCTGCATTTTATATTTCATATTACCAGAACCAGAACAGAACAATATTAAATAGAAATAATCGGAATAAATGCTAATATCACGTCGATGTTGTTTTGTATTTGGTATTGTTTGCACTCATAGGCGAATCCTTGGCATTCTTTTAATATGTGAGTTGCTGTGATTGTTACTCCGCATTAGGTGCATAGAGGTGGGCTTGTTTTTTCTAATATATAGCTATGGGTTAACCAGTGCTGCAAACTGTCACTATGAATGTCATAAAAAAAATCTGACTGAAACAAAATCCATATCAACGTCACGTACTCAATTGTGATAATCAATAGTGATACTCAGAACGGTTGGAGTGACTAATACATGCTCATGACATGTTTGCGACCATCGCTTGGTAAGTCACTATATCACGACTTTTTTTTTATGTGATCAGTTTTGCAAAATGTCACTGACATAGACATGACAAATTCCGGCTGAAACAAAATCATCTCAGCGTCACGAGCTCTACTGTAATGATCAGAGGCGAGCATCAAACAGTTAGTCCACATCCACCCTCACATGCTTGGTGACATTGTGTGCAACCAACTCTTGGTCAGTCACTTGGTCGCGACATTTTCAGTCGGTGATCATCGCGATGGTCACGGGAGATATGCATTGCGTGCGAGTGGTTCCAAGAAACAAAATGAGTATGTTTTCTCGCTCTGTTTGACCCGACAGATAATCAAAACAGATAGAAGGAGAAAGCATGCTCATTTTGTTGCTAGAGCCCACGCGAACAAGAACATTCCAAGAATGTCGTGATTATCGCCGACAACAATGTCGTCACCAAGTGAGTGACCAAAAGTTGGGTGCTAAACTAAATGTCACCAAGCATGTGATTGATTCTCCAACTGTTCGAGTATAGCCACTAATCATCTCCGTTGTGTACGTGATCTGATTTGAGTTTCGTTTCAGTCATTAGTGTTGATGACTGAAATAGTGGCTTTTGGCAGCACTGTTCACAGCCAGAAAAAAATCATGATTATGCTTGCACCGGCATTAAGCTAAGCTTGTCAGTCAGAGTATCGCGTTGGACTCAAGAATTCACATGTCGTGTTCAGCATGTCATGGCGCACTTTTATTGACTATCAGCAATGAGCATCAAGCTACCACGGATATTTTCATTGTTTTCGTTGGTGAAAATCTCGTGATACTCATGACATTTTGCAGCACTGCACTTGGCCATTAAGGCTTTAAACCAGGATCGACGGCAGTTGTCAAATGCGACGAGTGTTGCTGGTATATCGATATAATAGGGTAACTGTACCAGTTTTCGGCAGTTTACCCATTTTCGGCAGAGTAAGCTAAAAACGTGAAATTCTGCACAAATGCGGTAAAAAATTTCACAAAACACAATTTCATAACGTATTTTTCAAAATATCAAATAAAATGTGTTTTTTTTTCGTCAGCTTTGCTATGAGCCAATGGTTCGGCAGGTTTTGTCAGAACAGTAAAACAATTAAAAAGTGGTGTATATTAAAGATTTTATGCTTATTTAATTTATTCTAACTTGTTCGGAATTTTAAAATCACGATGAACAAGTTATTTTTCACTTTAAATGCTGCCGAAAATAGGTACACAGTAAATGTTCATTTTTGACAGCTCAATGTTGTGGGTTCCTGCCGAAACTCGGAACAATAACACACCTTGGATTTGGCTGAATACTCTTTTAAATCTTGATCAGAACACTAAAATGCGTACGTCAACACATAATAAGACCTTTCTTTTATCAAATATCTCCAATTTCACGAAAAATAATGCAATATATTAAGATAAAAATAAATATTTGTAAGCCAGTGCACGCCGTACGCTTTAACCATCAAACTGTCAATTTTCTTCAATGGCTGCTCTGTTTAAATGTCGCATCAAAAAGACTGTCACAGCGGGTCAAAATAAGCAACTTAAGATTAATAATTATAGTGCTATTACCACCAATCTTAGCAAAGAAAGAGTGTTAAAATGCTTTAAATATTTTTTACCTTGCAAACTGTCACCCGCTGCGGGTGTCAAATTCCATACATTTTCAGAAAACGCACGCACGCCCGCATCAGCGATTACCGTTGCCTCAGAATCAAACAATTTTGTTTTCTCCGCACGCACGCCCGCACGTCCGCAGTAGCGATTACCGCTACCTGAACTGAACCATGTTTTCCTCTCAGTCAGCGGCCACGTATCGTATTATTAAATTCTCTTTGCTGTAACTACACATTGAACTCTTTTGTATAACTTTTCAATGCGCTAATTAATTTGAGTAATCCTATGCATTTACCTCATTACTTGTTTACTGAAAGTTTTATTTTTTATTCTTGTTTTCCTCTTCACAGCGTATGATTAAAATAACTCGTCATCTCAGTTCCATGCCAACTGATCCTGAGGCTGGTGCATTCCTAGGTATGGACAGCTCAGATTCCGAAACATCCGTTTCGGACGTATTCGAACCAAGGATTCTTCTAGAAGAAAATTTACTCGATGGTTTACCTAATTGGCTGGATCGGTTGTTCGAAGGGACCACTCATCGATATTACATTAATTATTGGCCGGATTTTACTTCAAAATGAAACTCAATCCTTTGATAAAAGATTATCGTAATGATGTATTAAAAACCAAAAAAATAACTTTTTTCATTTTTTGTATGCAAACTCAAACCTTAAACACGTCATCTTTGTATTAAATTGGTTCAAAATATGTTATGGTATCGATGTTCTCATAGTTTTCGATTTCTTTGACTTTTGTTTTCTTGCTAATATACCGTTATTATATCGCCATTTCAATTAACGATAGCTATACATATGTAAGAGTTTGACAAAATTGTGTTGTCAGTCCTTGCTACGGTCCATATGAGGCTTGAACCCACGACAGACACTTTGTTTGATGACTTTTCCGCGGGATTCACATTATTGTGGATTAATAATTTGTGTAATTGAGTTTCAAATTGTTTATTTTGTAAGGAGTTTTTGAGTTTTCTTTATGTGTTCTTCAAATTCGTTCTTCGATATATTGCCCATTTCGTTGTTTTGTTATGTCAGCAGTCTTACTACAAATAAATAGGAAACAGGCAATAAACAGTGATTCCAATATAAAATACACACGAATATATAAAAAAGACTTTGAACAACAGTAAAAAAATCAGCATACCTGATTTTATTTAAGTATTTTTTCCTATTATCTTATTTAATGATGGATTATCTTTACAAGGGTATGTTTCAGATTTGTAATTTATGAAATGACGGGAATCATTAATAGAATTTAAAACATACCATGATTACGATTTTGGCCGTTTTTTGTCACTAGTTAAATATTCATACTGATATATGTTCTTAAATTGAATTATTGAAACTCTAGTCAATCCTTGGTTTTATATTGAATCGAAGAGGATGTGAAAAAGACAAAACAATTATTGTTTGTTATAAGCAAAAATTACGTGAGGTACTTAACAGATGCCTCACAATTACACAATTTAGTTTGTTCTAGATTTTCAAACATATTACTGCTCTTAACGCACTTACAACGGGCTTTAAGCAGCATCAGGCTTATAAATACAATGACGAAGCGGTAAAAATAGATAATAATAAAAATTTCGATGGTTATATATCTCCACCAATAAGTATGCATTGGTTTGTTATGTGCTTTTATTTTGCTTGGTGATTATTTACAAGTATAATGCTGCTTTTGTTAATATTGAATTATAGCAGTAATTCATGGTGATGTGTTAACACTTTACAGCCACCAAGTACTAGAAAACAATTAATTGTTCAGTCAACTCTTTATTATTTGCTAGCCGTTGGGACTGTCAGATAATAGGGATCTTTAAATTACAGCGTGGAAAGTGAAAGAAAAGTTCCCACAAACTAGAAAGATTAAGAACATTGAGTATGAAACCTTGATAATTGCTATTAACTATCAAGCTATAACTCGATTATAGATTCGAGCATACATTATTGCATAAACCATGGCAACACCATACCTGAATAAAAGGGTTACAAATTTCAGAGGTTTTCCAAATTAGAGGGGCAGAGGTGGACTTGGCAGATAATAAAAATAATTATAAAATAGGATCCATACCAATATATCAATGCCTATCTTGAATCGAACAGGTAAACAGAATAATATACCAACAACGGATTGATTTTGAGCCACATATTACTAATTATAAAGGCAACTAATTACTTGTAGAATGTTTTCGGGAAAAAAATACGAACATTACAGAGTTTCCCGCGATTTATTGGTTGGTTCCCATAATCGTTTGGTTGCTTCGCATATTTTTTTGGTGTGTTTTTTGGGCATTTCCCAAACATTTCTGGTTCAATTGTATTGATATCCCATCGGACGATACCAATAAATTATGGGAATCAACCAGAAATCTATGGAATACGATGAATAAATTGTGAGACAAATTATTTTTAGTAAATTATGAGAACCGGCCAATAAATCGTGAAAACCCCTGCATTGATGATCTCAGTCGGTTCTTAAAAGCTTTAACAATCAGTATCTTAGCTCCAAACCTAAATGTGTTAAGATCAGCGTTTATACGATAATGGTTACAAGATTTGATGTCATTTATAAATGTTAGGCCGCAAATACACGACGCGCGTTTCCGCGGGCGCGTTCAAACGCGTATAACAGTTCCGCAGAGATATCCAGCTGAGCATCTCTGCGTTTCCGCGGTAGCGCGTTCGAATGACATTTCATTTCTATGGCTGGATTGTTATACGCGTTTCCGCGGGCGCGGAAACGCGCGTCGTGTATTTGCGGCCTTACTACAGTGGAGCGCCGTTTATCCGGGCTTCTCGGGACTTGTCTTCGCCCGGATAAGGGAATAACACGGATAAAGAGTCAAATGATATATTTTATCACCAATTCCTGGTTATTTTTTTGAAATTTTTCTTATTTTTTGATATAAATAACCCAGTTTTTACTAACTTCATGTTTTTCGAAAGAGAAGTTTTAAAATTCGCCATGAATTATAGTGTTTTTTGTTATGACAATGTGCTCCTATAACCGCCTTTTCAAATATCCTCCTCATAACGCAATGTCACTTTTGTATTGAACTGTCATTTCTCAACAGCACGGATAAACGGAAAGCCGGATAAAAGGTACCCGGAAAAACGGCGCTCCACTGTTTATACAGTAGAACGTCGATTATCCGGGCAGCTCGGGACCGGACGGTTGCCGGTTAATCGATTTGCACGGATAATGGTCCAAGAAATGTCAAATTCATATAAAAATTATAAAATCCATTAATTTTATGATAAATTCACCTTGAATCAATCGATAAACCGTTAGTAGATTATTATTTTAATCAATAATTATCTGTTTAACAACTTTTCATTACCAAAAATGAATTTCGAAAATACCACTAGACACTACAGAGCTGCAAAAAAACTGGTTGTTCACTTGACTATCGCTGCAAATGTACGCTGTACGTTTGAACAGCTGTCACATTTATGCGCACGGTTAAGTCGCCCGCCGGTTAATCCGCCCCCGGATAATCGACGTTCTACTGTATAACCACACGATACGCAATCTAAGGCAGCGCTCTAGCAGCAAACGAACACTACATCGAACATGAAAAATATATGGGATTTGACATGTTCGATTTGATAAGGCAGCGGTCTAATGTTGTTGCGCGCAACATTGTTGCTCGGCAACATATCGCTGAGGTGGTCTATGAATGTTGCTGGCAACATTTTGCTTTGACATTGTTTAGCGTCAAAAAATTGCCTATTAACAGCTCAGAGTTTATTTTTTATCATTCACTTGTTGAATAAAGTGTTGAAAAAACAAAATATACATCAAAAAATTTATTATAAATGCTTAAAATCCAAATTTAGTGGATGTCAACAAAACGCACACTGCTGCTGTGTCATTTGATACACCCGATTACCATGACCAAGGTAAATAGAAAATGTTGCCAGACAAAAATCAAATTGGATTGAATTTGGCATGCAACAAAGTTGCGCTAGCTGTCAAAATCCATACATTTTGCCAGCAACAATGTTGCGCGCAACAAGATTAGACCAGTGCCTAACCAACAAATCGAACATGTCAAATCCCATACATTTTTCATGTGCGATGTCGTGTTCGATTGCTGCTAGAGCGCCGGGTAATATTGCGCATATATTCGTTTTATCGGTAAAAGTAAGGCTCAGCCCTCTACGTTACGCTAGCGTTACGCATAACGCCTGTTTATCACCAACCCAAGCAGCATTTTTGAACACCTGTTTTTACCGCCGTGGATGAGCAAATTAATAGATTATCATGTCTTATTATTGCTTATTTTTATATGATAATTAGAAAAGCAACAATTTTTGAACAATCATAAAAAAGAACGGCAATCGCTAATAAAGATAAAACTCATTGATACTTCATGAGTATAAATAAATTATAGTATTACTATTAGGCCATCATTTTTAACAGCAATCAGAGTTGTAATAACTTCAAGTATTATAATTAATAATAATATTATACATAAGAAAGGGTTACTTATAAAAAATGATTATTTATTTATTTTCCCAGCTGTTGATAAAGCAGGATAATGAAATACATACAAATATTTATTAACTTCATTAACCTAACTTTTAAAAAGAGCCCTTACATACTTACAAGTATTTATTAACTTCATTAACCTCATTTTAAAAAGAGCCCTTGCATCTAAAGTAATGTTTGTTCAAAATGGCCGGAACAATAGATTGAATAGGTTATAATTATATTTCATATATACAATTTATTTATAAATATTTTTAATATTTTATATTTTCTAATCATTGGATATGTTACTCCAATTGAAAGCTTTTGGGATGTTTATGAACTTCTTTCTTTCAGACTATTTTTCATAAATCATAAGTGAACAATGAAAAATATTGAACTTTTGATTTACTCGTTATTTAAAAATTAAATCTCGTAGAAATCGATTCATTTTAAAGCAATTATTTTTTTTATCGCAATTTAAAGTATTTTTTATTCAAATAATGTACACTGGTCAGTCGCCTGGATGACAAAACTGTAATAAAAATGCTGCTTGGGAATATTTCAAGGGATGTAACGCTTCTCCGATGTAACGTAGAGGGCTGAGCCTTACTTTGGTTAAAGTAAGGCTCAGCCCTGTACGTAACATTGGAGAAGCGTTACGTCCCTTAAAATATTCCCAAGCAACATTTTTATTACAGTTTTGTCATCCAAGCGACCGACCAATGTAAATTATTAGAATAAAAAACATTTTAAATTGCGATGAAAAAAAAGTTAATTGCTTTGAGATGAATCGATATCTAGGAGATTTAATTTTAAATAACAATTAAATAACAGGTTTAATATTTTTCATTGTTGCATTATGATTAATGAAAAAAAGTCTGAAAGAAGGAAGCTCATGACAACCCCAAAAGCTTTCACTTGGAGTAACATTTCCTATGATTAGAAAATATAAAATATTAAAATATTTTTAACTAAATTATATATTTATGAAATATAACTATTATCTTTTCAATCTATGTTTCTGGCCATTTTGAATAAAAATTACTTTAGATGCAAGGGCTCTTTTTAAAATGAGGTTAATGAAGTTAATAAATACTTGTAAGTATTTCATTATACTACGTTAATGAAATATTAACTGGGTAAATAAAAAAAAAACCATCTTTTTTAATATTTACATCTTTTATATATAAGATTGTTAAAATTATAATTCTTGAAGTTGTGACAACTTTTCTAATTATCAACAAAGCTTTTCTAATTATCATATAAAAGTAAACAATAATAAGACATGATTATCTATTAATTTGCTCATCCACGGCGGTTAAAACAAACGTTCAAAAATGTTGCTTGGGTTTGTGATTAACAGGCGTTACGCGTAAGGCTGGAAATAGACGAACCGAGATCATCGCGGTACCGCAAAAATCGCGTATGACTTGAGTTGTCAGTTATGTTATAAAATCTGACATATAGGCGAGATAATCGCGGTTCGTGTATGGAACCATCCGAGGTCTGGTGACGATTGAATGTGCCAAAAAGAAATATTTTTCTATCAATTTGCGAATCAAATTATTTATGTCACATAGTTTATCCAAATTAAAATACAAAACTCATTTCTCGACACAAGTTTTCACAAATATGCGCCAGAAAAAGTAAAAATAATCGGTTCGCGCTACCGCGAAAATCTCAGCAATACCGAAGATGGGTATCTCTGCGAAACAGCAGGCGCGATTGGAGGCGAGGCAGATTTGACAGCTCTACTGTTCTACAACTGTTATAAACAAGGCGCGAATTTCGCGGTACCGCGACGATCTCGGTTCGTCTATTTCCAGCCTAACGCTAGCGTAACGTAGAGGGCTGAGCCTTACTTTTACCCTTACTTTTACCGTTTTATCAAAACATATGGCATTTTGCGTAGCCAACCTTGAGCTATAAACGTCATTTCCATACAATTTCAGATTGCGCCAAGATTGCGCATAAATTTCAAGATTATATGTCCGAGATATATAAATTTTTTTTTGGCAGATAAATATATCAAACCGACCCGTTTGACAGATAATTATTTATTGATACGGTAAGATTGTAACCGTATTAATACACGATGCGCAATCTCAGATTGCGCATATATTCGTTTTATCAAAACATAAGTCATTTCGCGTAGCCAACCCTGAGCTATAAACGTCATTTCCATACATTTTCAGATTGCGCTAAGATTGCGCATAAATTTTCAAGATTATATGTCCGAGATATATATATATATTTTTTGACAGATAAATATATCAAACCGACCCGTTTGACAGATAAATATATGCGCAATCTGAGATTGCGCATCGTCTATTGCTACGGTAACTACCCGAATAACCAAGATACCTAAAACGCCACCAATTTCCTGTACTAAAAATCGATTTGCATCAAACAAAACCAAGGCACTGTCAGTTTGGTGAGTTAAACCACAGGGCCACAGATGCGGCCACTTCAATGTTGTTAAAGTAAGTTTTTATACACGGGTAATTCATTTGCTCAACATTGCTCACCCCAAAATGTGATGAATTGTGCAAGGGAAGCGATTAAACGTGTGGGTTTAAGTTCGTTTGTTGTAAAATATATTTATATGTGTTTGTTTACTTGCAAATGGACTCTTTCATTTCGCTGGTCAGTGAACAGTTTATAAATTAACAATATTGCCGAAGTTATGCTGTGATGTAAGTGAATGAGTTAAAGTAATCGATGTGTTAAAATTCTGTTAAGCATATTGACCCTAGCCCGCCCTTGATCCATCTTTTCCTTGTCAACATGTTTGGAAAAGGTGGGCCAGGCGCGGGCAAGGTCAATACATATGATCGGAACTGACAGCTCCGATTGTTCTAAAATTTGGTGGGTTAACCAAGGTGTATGGATATTAGGAGGTGAAGTGCTTCAGAGCAAATTGACATTTCACGACTTGACATAACAATACTGGGGGCTCCGGTATTAAAATCGGGGAGGGCTGGAGGGGGGTATAGAAAATTGTATGCGATTTGACAAAACAATACTCAATGATGGCGCCCGGAAAACGCGCTAACAATTCACCTCCTTAATAAAGACACCTTGGGGTTAACGACTGAATCGACCACCACTAACCCACGTGGGTTTGAAGTGGCTTTATACGGACGTCACACGAGGCGTTAACTCAAAAAGTTTACCCTTGATTCATGGACCGTAAAGATATCAGGTCAATTTATAAGTCCGTTTTGACAGCTAGGTGGAAGAAGAATCGACGAAGAAAACTGACAGTTAGTTTTCCGCTTTTGGCGAACGCTTCAAGTTCTCGAAGGAAAATTTCCATTTTAAATCACCGACTGTGTTCTAATAAACTAAAATATTCACCCAAATTGATCTCCACCAAATAGTGACCATGCAAAACGTAAACAATCCATCAATATATATACAAGCGGAAAACCATCTGTCAAAATCGGAGCCCAGGGGGGGGGGGGATCAAGGTGGATTAAAAATATCACCGTAGCAATAGACGATGCGCAATCTCAGATTGCGCATATATTTATCTGTCAAACGGGTCGGTTTGATATATTTATCGGTCAAAAAAAAAAAAATTATATATCTCGGACATATAATCTTGAAAATTTATGCGCAATCTTGGTGCAATCTGAAAATGTATGGAAATGACGTTTATAGCTCAGGGTTGGTTACGCGAAATGACTTATGTTTTGATAAAACGAATATATGCGCAATCTGAGATTGCGCATCGTGTATTAATACGGTGAACTATTTGTCGGCCATTATCATTTTTGCGCCAACACGGTCGCGTACCGGAGCTTTTTTGTCAGAAAAAGATAAACACACAAGGTGTCTTTATTAAGGAGGTGAATTGTTAGCGCGTTTTCCGGGCACCATCATTGAGTATTGTTATGTCAAATCGCATACAATTTTCTATACCCCCCCTCCAGCCCTCCCCGATTTTAATACCGGAGCCCCCAGTATTGTTATGTGAAGTCGTGAAATGTCAATTTGCTCTGAAGCACTTCACCTCCTAATATCCATACACCTTGATAAACACATACAGCGCGCTCTCTCGAACCCCGAGCAAAGCGATCGAAAACTTCTCAACCTCTCGCTCAATGTAGCTACACAGAAAACTTTTTTTACTGAACTTCAGTAAAATTTTACTGACATTTTTTTAACTGAAGTTTCAGTAATCCTTTCAGTAAAAATAATGTTTACTGAATCATTCAGTAATGTCCGGTGCTAACCAAAATGACAGGTCGTTTACTCACATCCCAGTAAAGCCATTCTCATATTACTGATTTTTCAGTAGTTGGTAGCGATTAAGAAATGACGAAATATTTCTTTTAAATTGAGATTTTACTGATGCGCAGATATTGCCATTCGCTCAGTTCATATTTATACTGTGTTCATATTTCATATTTTTTTGTTGTTCATATTTCATATTTTTTCAGTTTCAGTTCATATTTTTTGTGTTGTTTTATACAGTTTTTATACTGTATTTTGCCGCCGCAAGTGTAGATAGTTCAGTAAGCGCTCACAGACACCACGCAATTTCAGCAAGCACAGTGGATTGTAGCAAACATTTTACACACCAACACGGCTGCCAATTGTTTTAAATTAATCCCTGTCGTGATATCCACTACTCTCTTCGCCAATTACAACAATCGCCTTCTTCATTTTACCCTTCTTTTATTATCTCCTTTTTCTTTTTTTCCACTGCTGTCTCGTGCTTCAGACGCTTACGATGCTTGGTGTTATGACCGCTCTCGTCAACATTCGTCCAAAAACTGATCGCTGTGTCGTTCTCTCTCTCCGTCGTCCCCAAAGCTCTCTCCGATTTTCGTTCGTCTGTCGTGGTCATCGCTCCAATTCGTTTCTCTCCCGCTCTCGTTTCTCTGCACTTTGTGCTTCCTTTCTCTGGCTCCGTCTCTCGTCCTAGGTTGCTTATCATTTTGACACTTGCCTATACAGTAGAGCGTCGATTATCCGGGCAGCTCGGGACCGGACGATTGCCGGTTAATCGATTTGCACGGATAATGGTCCAAGAAATGTCAAACGCATATAAAACATATCAAATTCACTAGTTTTATTATTTATTCACCTAGAATCAATCGATTAATCGTTAGTAGAATATTATTTTAATCAATAACTGTAGGTTTAACAACTGTTCATGAACAAAAATGAATTTCGAAAATACCTCTAGACACTACAGAGCTGCACAAGAAACTGGTTACCCAATTGACTATCGCTGCAAACTTTCGCCGTACGTATGAATAGCTGTCAGATTTATGCGCACGGTTAAGCCGCCCGCCGGTTAATCCGTCCCCGGATAATCGACGTTCTACTGTACATTGATCTTCTATATTTTTATTATTTCTTATTCTATACTCTACATTCGCCTCTACTCCTACTCAATTGATCAATTTGATACAAAACCATATCCCTCAGCTTATTCGGCATCTTAATATCCCTTCTTGGTCTTTTTTGTGAAGCAAATTCTGGACTATCATCCGATATCTGTACTCGCCCCTCTCCAGAGTTATTTCTTTTCGAGAGTATGACCGTTGGATTTGTCTTAGGTAATGGTTGTCTTATTGCCTTCTTACAATCTGTCACGTTCCTGGTGTATTGTACGCCTCGATCGTTCTGTAGCACCACCATCGCACCCTGTCGAGCCAAAACTGTAAATTCTTCTAAGGAAAATGTAGCATCCGTCTTATTGTTCTTGGCAATTGAAATAAAAACCGTATCCCCTACGGAAATGTCAGAATCTTTTGCCCCTCGATGAGAGTCTGCATATTTTTTGCTAATCATTTTATAGAATTTATCCTGCTCACGTACGTTACATCTATCCACGTGGTTATCTAATTTGGATTCCCAAAGGCTCGGGAAGAATCCCCGATATCGCCATCCTACTAATAACTCGAAAGGTGTTATACCTAGACGGGCGTTTGGTTTCATGTTATTATGTACATGTACGTAAGAGTTTAGGGCTTCCTTCCAACTGCCTCCTTCATGTTTGGCTGCTGCAAGCGCTTTGATGATTCCGTGATTTTGTCTTTCGACGGCTCCGTTAGATTGTGGATTAAGGGGTATAGATTTGTAAACTTTTACGCCTTTCTCTTCCCAGTAAAGAGTAAATTCACTACTTTGGAACGGTGGTCCATTATCGCTCTGAATAGTTAGAGGTAAACCCCAGATAGTAAATATTTTGTTTAAGGCCATAATGGTACTCTTAGCGTCCATGTTATTCATCTCATTTACGGCTATATATCTTGAGTAAGTATCGACAACTACTAAAAACTCGCCTGTTCCACAACCAGGAATAGATAAAAAATCGATTTGGAGGACTTGCCAAGGGCCGTCAGGCAACGTACGATTCGTAAGAGGTACCGGTGGGTTCTTTCTTGATATTGCTAAACATGTGGTACATTTCTTCACAAAGATTTCAACGTCCATACTCATGTTAGGCCACAAATATTCTCTCAAAATGCGTTTCATAGCCGAGATACCTATATGACCTTTATGAGCAATTTGCAATATTTCTGATCTTAATTCAGTTGGTGGTATTACCTTATCGTCCTTGAAGATCAATGATCCCAGAGAACGAATGGATTTCCTTTCTGCTTCGTACCTTCGAATATTGTCAGGCCAACTTCCAGATCTAATAGCTATTCTTACTGCGTCAAGTTCCAAGTCCCTTTCTGACGCCTCCTCGATGTCCCTCCAAGAAACGCTAATGAGACCTCCCCCTAAAGTATACAGAACATGTTTTTCGTCATCTTCGTCGAATGGTTCATCTTCCTCTGTTTTGGCTAACAAACGCGATAAAGCATCTGCCATATTTAAGTGACCTGGAATACGCTTCACCGTAAAGTCGTAAGCTTGCAGTCTCAACGCCCAAGCTTCTGCCCTCGTAACCGCTCGCTTACTTTGCCTGCAACTTTCGCTAAAGATAAATTCATTTGCCTCGGAGTCCGTCCGAATGGTAAAAGTTTTGCTTGTTAAATAGAATGAGAATCGCTCTACTCCCCAAACTATCGCCAATGCCTCTCTCTGTGTCTGAGGATACTTTTGTTCGGTTCTAGTTAAAGCTTTTGATGCGCATGCAATTATTCGTGGCTTACTATCAGTATCGAATTGCACCAGGACCGCTCCTAAACCCACCGGAGAAGCGTCTACGTAGAGCTCAGTCTCATCTTTGTAGCTAAAGTATCCTAATCTAGAAATTGACTTCAACGCTTCGTGCTTGAGGTAAACAAATTCATCCTCCTCTGATTCTGTCCAGTAAAATGATTCCGACTTTGCTAGCTCGCGTATATGTTTCGTCTTGTCTGCTCGCATGTAAATGAAACGTTCTGAAAAAATTCATAAATCCTAAGAAACTTTTCACTTCGAGCACAGTCTCCGGTCGACGGAAGTTCCTAACTGCTTTTAGTTTTTCGTCTTCGACACGCATTCCCTTGTCTGACATAAAAAATCCTACAAACTTAACTTGGTTTTTTCCGAAGACGCATTTGTCGTTGTTAATACGTACATTATGATTTTGTAGTCGATCCAGAACTGCTTTCAGGTTTTTATCATGTTCTTCTTTCGTTTTACCGTGTATCAAAATATCATCCAAGTAACATTTTTGTCCCCTACAACCCAACAATATTTTTGTTTGTAATATTTCCTGAAAGATGTCAGGGGCGTTGCACAGACCAAATGGTAGACGTTTGAACCGGTAAGTAGCGTTTCCGGCAAAAAAATTTGTTAGATGCCGCGATTGTTTTGCGATTTCTACATGGAAGAACGCACTTGTAAGATCGATAGTAAAAAAATATTTGGCACCATGAAGGTCGGCCAGAATTTCCTCCAAATTTGGCATTCTAAAAGGTGTGCGTATAATACATTTATTAGGGCCCCTTAGATCCACTACTAGCCGAATATCGTCTTTACCTTTTGGGACGACTAGTAAAGAAGAGCAAAATGACCTATCCATTGAATCCGTAACGAGCTCTATAATCCCTGTATCTAAAAGATCCTGTAGCCTACGTTCGGTCTCCTCTCGAAATGGCAATGGAATGTTCGTAAATATTTGGCGAGATGGTGGCTTGGTAATGTCATATGACAAAATTACCTGGGGAACATTGAATTTTGGGAATTCTTTCTTTGTCGCTACTGCTAAAATTTCGCCTGGAAATCTACCAACACTACCTTGGTAATCGTCCCCACGATCGAATACGACGTTGAGTCCTAACTGCAACACACTGTACCGAAGGGCTGTATCCCTTCCAAGTAAAGGCTTGCCGCCCTTGATAATATAAAATTTTTCGAAAAAACACGGCCTTTCCTCGGAAATAAAAAGCTCTGTAACGAAAGTTCCTACAACGTTTATCTCGCCCGGGCTGGCGTACGCGCGAAGCGGTTTATCGATACCTTCCGATACACAATATATATGCTTCTTGGAAGTTTCATCATTATAAAGCTTATTAAAGATACTTTCGTTAACGGTGTTGACCTCTGCTCCTGAATCGATCAGAAAAACCACCGACGTAAAATTTGCTATACGACCGACGATGTATTTCCGTTTCGTTCCACTAGGTATTTCCGTTTCGTGACCACCATTTATAGTTACTGCCATCTGTTCGATAACCTGAACTAATAATCAAAATTATCAGATCCATGTCATAATTTCCATGTAATACACCTCTATTCAGAAATGTCATTATAGTTACTCTTGTAGATTATTCATCGAATTTATTTTATGCAAACAATTAGTAATTCAAAGAACATTAAAAACTGGAAAAAAATACGGACACCGTTTCAACTTTAATAATCACTTACGATATTTGTGTCATCTTTTCCGTCCTCCTCTTTTGCCAACGTGGCAATTCTGCCAGGTTTTGCCGAACTCTCGTCTTCTCGACTGATCAGACGCTTAAGTGTGTTAGGGATTGGCGTTACTCGACAAGCGCGTTCGATATGGCCCGTTTTATGGCAGTTACGACAAACCTTGTCCACAGCATGGCATTTAGACGACACGTGTAAACGGCTGGTGCATCTCCAACAAGGCACAATCTTTTTTACCGCCCTTGTACTAACCCGTTCATAGTTGTTTCCGTTATCTCTAAAATTTCTCCAATTTGGCCGTCCTTGGTATTCGATACTTTTTCCACGTAGACCTGCCGTGCGGAGGAAGCAGTTTCTACCCGTCCGCGTGTAACCGCCGCTACTATGGCTTCCGCTTCCGGTTGATGCGTCTTCTTGAAGATTTCTTCATTCGTTTTGTCCAACTCGTAACCTCTGATCTTATCCACAAGTGCCGTTAAAGAACCTCCCTTGCGCATAACCTTACGACCCGCTTCCCGGACTTTAGAGTTTAGTGCATGTAGTTGAAGAACTTCAGTCACGCTCTCCGTTAACTTTTATTCATCGAAATCGCACAGCTTGGCTGAAGCTATCACACGCTTTACGTATTTTAAGTCAGATTCATCTGCACCTTGAGTCAAGGATCTAAACTTTTGACGCTGTACTAGACGATATTCCCGGGATCCAAACAGATCTTTCAACCGTTTCATTGCGTTTGAGTATGGTGCAATAGCTACGTCGGGGGATGCTAGGGTTGGTGTTCCTCCCAAGGTTTCCAGTAGTAATGGTCCGGCCTTTACCTTAAAGACGTTGTTTTTGGTGTGTTCGTCTGTGATGCCGGCGAGCTCCACGGATGCCTCTAATAAATCTTTCCAAATTTTAAAAGATTTGCGATCGATCTCGTCCTTTATATCGAGCGGTTTACATTCCGGAATGCTTATAGATACCGCAGAGAGTGAGTTCATTGAAATAGCTAGTGTGGAGCTGTCATTGCTCGGTATGTCAATTGCGGTCGAGTGTCGTGGTTCCATGTCAATGCTTTCCTCAAACGGCATAGCTCTCTGCAGTCGATTGTTCTTAAACTTCATCTTCTGGAGTTTAGCGACTAGTAGCATATTTCTTTTTCTCTCCAACTTTAGCGCCTTCCGCAACTTGTTTCCTTTATTGGGCTTCCTAAAAAAAAAATTAATATTTTGTCCGTTCAATGTGTTATATATATTTTTGCAGCCCTCCCAGAGGCGTACATTTTTGAGTAGCCCTCCCGGAGGCGTCCTCATGTTACAAGTAACCCTCCTAGAGGCGTACCTTATTCTTTTGTTTTATTAGTATCATTATTACATATATGTATTTGATTTCTTCATTTTTTTTGCAGCCCTCCCAGAGGCGTACATTTTTCGAGTAACCCTCCCAGAGGCGTCCTCTTTTTACACTCGGCCCTCTCAGAGGCGTTCGTTATTATTATTATTTTTGCAGCCCTCCCAGAGGCGTACATTTTCGAGTAGCCCTCCCGGAGGCGTCCTCATGTTACAAGTAACCCTCCCAGAGGCGTACCTTATTCTTTTGTTTTATTAGTATCATTATTACATATATGTATTTGATTTCTTCATTTTTTTTGCAGCCCTCCCAGAGGCGTACATTTTTCGAGTAACCCTCCCAGAGGCGTCCTCTTTTTACACTCGGCCCTCTCAGAGGCGTTCGTTATTATTATTATTATTATTTTTTGTAGCCCTCCCAGAGGCGTACATTTTCGAGTAGCCCTCCCAGAGGCGTCCTCATGTTACAAGAAGCCCTCCCAGAGGCGTACCGTTTTTTTTAAATTATTATATATATATATTTGTCTTATTCTTCTTTCCTTTTCTTTTTTGCAGCCCTCCCAGAGGCGTACATTTTTCGAGTAGCCCTCCCAGAGGCGTCCTCTTTTTATGCTCGGCCCTCTCAGAAGCGTTCGTTGTTATTATTATTATTTTTTTGTAGCCCTCCCAGAGGCGTACATTTTCGAGTAGCCCTCCCGGAGGCGTCCTCATGTTACAAGTAGCCCTCCTAGAGATTTTTCTCCTTTATACATAGCCATCCCAGAGGCGTATTTTATATATGTATCAACGTTCTATAATTCCAGAGAACTGCCTCAATTTACCAACTACAATTTGAATTAGTTTGACTAAAATTGATAAAAAATTTCACATTCGTACCGAACCGTAAAACATACCCGTAAGATCACGCTTCATGCCCGCTGCGCAAATTCGAGCAGTTTCCAGCGCAGAAAATGTACCAAATTCTGCGCTGGCCAGCGCAGATTTGGCCTGGTCTCCAGCGCTGGACTTCAGCGATTCCCGCGCTGGGTCGAGCAAGTTTTGCGCCATCTGCTGGCGAAATGGACGAACTATTTATGGCGGCGGAGCAAAAAAAAACGATCAAAAAAATTTAAAAATATTGGCGCCCATTTTCTCGTCCGCTTCTTCTCCCTCCCTCACCCTGCCCCTGCCTTACTTGCGCTTCTGCCCGTGCCTTCCGCCGACCGCTGATTGGTTGCTGTGGTGTATGCGTTGGTTCATATATGTGCATTGCGGTTGTGTATTGTTATTGGTGGGTGTTAGCATTTATTAATTTGTGTGTGACTTTGAGACGCTGTAGGAGCAGCTGGATTGGGATTTGAAGTGTTGTCGGTGTATGAATGGTTTATTTTATTTCGTGCCGCTGCTGATGAGACCTGCCAGTTGAGGGTGATGAAGCCTATTTAAAACAAGCGTATCAGAACGTCTAACACTAATCTAATTTTTTTTTTAAATTTGAACATGTTTGATGCTTCAACGACCTTCTAAGCATCATGTAGCACAATGTATAGTGGCTATAATTTTTTTTTTGATGTGCCTAAATCTGTCTCGAGTTTTTGGGTCTCGTCACACACACACACACACACACACACACACACACACACAGCACGAGGATGCTACAAGAAAGCTGAACCAACCGTTCTACCGATAAGGTAGCCGTAATCGATCATGCGTGGAGGAGGGGGGGTGGTCTAGTTGGGGGGGGGGGGGGGGAGTGCGTGCTTGCGCGACTTCGGGGGTGCGTGCTCGCGAGCGCGCTTTCGTGGGTGCGTGCTGGCGTGCGCGCTTTTATGCTCGCAAGCGCGCGTACGTGCGTGTGTGTGTGCGTGCGTGCGTGCTGGCGTGCGCGCGTTCATGCATGTGTGCGTGCGTGCGTGCTGGCGTGCGCGCGTTCATGCATGTGCGCGCGCGCGCGTGTGTGTGTGTGTGTGTGTGTGTGTGTGTGTGTGTGAGTTTGCGCGCGCGTGTTTGTGTGTGAGTTTGCGCGCGCGTGTTTGTATGTGTGCGTGCGTTTTGAAACCCCAAAACTATTTGATTCTGATGGGTACATTTTCATCCGCTACGGCTACAAAGTCGGTGCATTTTCAATCGCGCTACCTGAGAGACAACACAACCATTGGCATTGGCATCTTTGCGATCGGCTCTGCTGTTGGGGGTATCAAAAAGACACATGATCAAAGCAAACGTGCGTGTGATATGTTGCACATTTATTTCTAATTCAGCTAGCGGACGCAAGTGGAAACAACATTTTGATTTGAATCCCTACAAAAGAGGATTCTGGTTTTGTTTTTTTACGGTGCGCGTATGGTGCTGCACCTGTCCGTCCAGAATCTGGTGGCTTGTTGGATTGGAGTAGTTATCATGACGCGGATTGACCGGCAATGCCTTGGAATGGGCTCGGATCGGTAGGTTCATGTTTTGGTCGAGTGCATTCCGTGCATTTGTCGCGTCACAGCGGTAGCCCGGCAGCAACAAAGTCAAGACAAACTATTACCCGGGTGTGGACTGCTACGCTAAGTTCTTTTTATTATTATTATTATTATTATTGGCGTAATAGCCAACGCGATCATGCCGGCCTTTTCAGGACTTGAGTACCACGTAGCCGGAGCCACTGACAAACCCCTTGCTACGGCGGACGGTTCATACGCGGTTAGAACCCACGACGGGCATGCAGATGTGCGGAATGATGGCGGTGCCGCGGGACCGCTCCTATCCACCGTGCAACTTGCATACTGCCACACTGTCTCCTGCCCGATGCATACGCAGCAGGCAGGGGGAAGGATGCACCTCCACGATAAAAAAAAACACCGTCATGAACCAGCGGTGGATCTAACGGTAGGCGGACTAGGCGGTCACCGAAGATCTCTAGTCTGTGATATGCCGTATGTCTACAAGTATTAGCGACAAAGGCCCCCGGAAAGATGATCGTTAGGGCTCCGTGGCTGGAGAACCATTTGCACCTCTCCTCCCCCCATGGCGACAAAAATTTTAGGGCCTGTGACCGATGATCGTAGGGGTCCCATGGCCACCCCCCCCCCATCCGACGGCAATTTAAGTATACCGTTCAATCTTCCAACAGCTGTGTGTCAGTACCCCCTCCTCAGGGGCCTCAATTCGTCTTTCCGCCTTTCATGAACACCTTCCTTTCTTTGACCGATGGATCATAACATTCCGGAAGAAATTACATTTGGCGACAGTTTTGCATACACACGCACACTCACAGTCATGCGCAGGATGCTTAGCATATCTATGTAATCCACAACAGACGAAAGCAAAAGCTTAGTGTTAGAAACGTGTTAGAGCGAATTAGGGTTCTGCGCGTTGCACAGCAAACCCTCCATCGTGCGCTAGAGATTCCGTAGTCATTTTTACATTGCATCGATTAAACTCATTGCGCTTTTTGGTTTTTTGGTTTGATTTGTAAAAATGCAACTTCATCGCCGCAATGTGTAAAAACGGTTTTTTGAGCGCCACAGCAACTCATGAGCATTGTCCACACGCGAGAAAGAGATAGCGCTATGGAGGGAAAAAGCACGGACGACGACTGACAGCGATTGGCCGTCTGACGCACCAACACATCCAAACCTTCGACAGCGCGCTCAGGCGAGGGGTATGAGGCGGAGCCAGGGACGGGCAGCTCGACGAGCTGCTCGACAAATTTGCCGTTGGAGAGAAAAGGAAGGCATGATAAAATTCTCAGAACGCCATAACGCCTTCCGTCGCTTTGCGCAGCGGGTGGTAAGCACCGTACTTTAGCGTGAATACCGACTTTCGAAACAATCCACGCATACATTTGAAGTCATAGCCTTTGGAATATTTCGCTTCTTTGTAAAAAAGAAAACGCCATTTTGATCCTTAATGAAAACGCGGGTTCTCTAGACGTAGTGCACAAACCTGCGCACACACACAATTCTGGCGGACATACACTCCTGTTTGAGCATGTGTGCCTTCTAGATCAGGTATGTCAAACCTCCTGTTCGGTAGAAAATTGGATGTGGATTTGCTTAGTCTAAGGAAATAATTATAATTATTGATATTTATCGTTCTTTTTTTTGTACCATAGTACATTGACTCTTTTTTTAATTTAAGAACTATTCTTTTCGGCTCGTGGGTTAAAAATTTAAAACATAAATGTAACACACTGATGAAAAGTGTTTGACACACCTGCTCCAGAATACGTACGCATACACTTAAAGTCGTGGCGCCCTAACGATCTTTTGTGTTATGTTAACAATAAGAACGCAATACCACCGGGCAAAAATTCTAAGAATTCGCGTGATTTGTGGATGTCATACACGCACAAACACACATGAACACACACTTCCACACCTCTGGTATCGTGCTCGAACAAGAATGCAAATTCCCGGGAAACGGTCATACAACTGTGGTAAGCATTGTTTCCACGTGAATAGGCCCGTTCTCCACACAATGCACGCACACTTGTCGGTATATATTTTTCTTTACAAATCCTCTGTCTTCGGTTAGAAACACCGATCCGTGTTCAATATCGCTTCTGTTCATTTCCCAATTCCCCAAATTTAATATCCCTCCGGTTGTCTTATCTTACGACATCACCAAACCACCATCACGTCGTATATTTACTAACATCCCTTTACCATTTCGCGAGGAGACCCAACGTAGACTGCAAAACCTTTTAGCAACTGGAATTATAGAGGTTGTCACAGACTCAATGGATAGATCATTTTGCTCGTCATTACTGGTCGTTCCAAAAGGGAAAGATGATATTCGCTTAGTAGTAGACCTAAGAGGGCCCAACAAATGCATTATTCGCACACCATTCAGGATGCCAACTTTGGAGGAGATTCTCTCCGACCTTCACGGCGCCAAATGGTTCTCCACTATCGACCTTACTAGTGCATTTTTTCATATAGAAATAGCGGAACAATCTCGGCACCTAACTAATTTTTTCGGAGGAAACGCTACGTATCGTTTTAAACGACTACCATTTGGTCTTTGCAATGCTCCAGACATATTTCAAGAGACATTACAAACTAAAATATTATCCGGGTGTCATGGCCAAAAATGTTACTTAGACGACATTTTAGTACACGGGCATACAAAAGAGGAACACGATAGTAATCTTAAAGCGGTTCTTCATCAACTTAAAGCTCATAACGTGCGCATTAATACTAACAAATGCGTGCTTGGTAAGAACAAAGTTAAATTCGTTGGTTATCTTATATCAGATGAGGGATTATGCGTTGAAAACGAAAAATTAAAAGCAGTCCAGAACTTCCGTCGTCCAGAAACCATAAACGAAGTAAAAAGTTTTTTGGGGTTTATGAATTTCTCGGAACGGTTTATTTACATGCGCGCGGATAAAACTAAGTATTTGAGAGAAGTAGCTAAATCTGAAGTTTTTTATTGGTCCGCCGCGGAAGAATCTGAGTTTAACTTTCTAAAAAACGAAGCTTTAAAATCTATAGCTACGTTAGGTTATTTTAGTTCCAAGGATGATACTGAATTGTACGTTGACGCGTCTCCCGTGGGCCTTGGTGCAGTATTGGTACAGTTCGATGTGGAATGTAAGCCACGGATAATAGCATGTGCTTCAAAAGCATTAACTAGTACAGAACAGAGATACCCACAGACACAGCGAGAAGCGCTAGCGATCGTGTGGGGAGTAGAAAGGTTTACTTTCTATTTGACAGGTAAATCATTCGCCATCCGCACAGATTCCGAAGCTAATGAGTTCATTTTTGGTGAGAGCTATAGACAAAGTAAACGGGCAGTTACACGGGCTGAGGCTTGGGCTCTAAGACTACAAACCTATGACTTTACTGTAAAGCGGATCCCAGGTCATTTAAATGTTGCAGATGCTCTATCAAGGTTGATTGCTCAAACACAAGAAGCAGAACCTTTTGATCAAGATGATGATAAACATCTACTATACACACTTGGCGGGGGAATTGTGAGTATCACGTGGAAGGACATCGAACAAGAGTCGGAAAATGACCCAGAGCTCGTAGCGGTGAGAACAGCTAGTAAATCGGGTCGCTGGCCAGATAACCTACGTAGATATGAAGCAGAACGCAGATCAATTCGTTCGTTAGGGTCAATAGTTTTCAAGGACGATAAAATTATTACCCCAACTAAACTGAGATCACAGATTATGTCGACCGCTCATCAAGGACACATAGGTGTTTCTGCAATGAAGCGTATAATGAGGGAATATTTTTGGTGGCCAAACATGAGCAAAGACGTTGAGGTGTTTGTGAAAAATTGCAACACGTGTTTAGTTATTGCAAGAAAAAATCCACCAGTGCCCTTGACTAATCGCACTTTGCCGGATGGACCATGGCAAGTGCTACAAATAGATTTTCTATCCATACCAGGTTGCGGGGCTGGAGAGTTTTTGGTTGTGGTCGATACCTATTCTAGATATTTAGCCGTTATCGAAATGCATAGTACAGACGCAAAAACTACTATTTTAGCACTAAGTAGAATTTTCTTTACCTGGGGATTGCCACTAACCATTCAGAGTGACAATGGCCCTCCTTTCCAGAGCAATGAGTTTATTACGTACTGGGAGGAAAAAGGCGTAAAAATTAATAAGTCAATACCCTTAAACCCTCAGTCAAATGGGGCTGTCGAAAGACAGAATCAAGGTATTAACAAAGCTTTAGCTGGAGCCAAGCAAGATGGAAATAATTGGAAAGACGCCCTTAGTGCTTACGTTCATGTACATAATAACATGAAACCACATTCCAGACTGGGAGTAACTCCGTTCGAATTATTGGTAGGATGGCGGTATAGAGGTTTCTTCCCAAGTCTGTGGGAATCAAAGGTAACAAAAGAGATAGATAGATCTAACGTACGCGAGCAGGATAATCTTTCCAAATTAGTAAGCAAAACTTACGCAGATACTCGTCGAGGAGCGAAGGATTCGGATATAACTGTAGGAGACAAGGTCCTACTCTCATTTCCTAAGAAAAACAAGACAGATAGTACATTTTCCTCTGACTCATACACAGTGTTAGTTAGAGAAGGATCAAAGGTTGTTGTTCAGAACGATCGAGGAGTTCAATATACCCGCAACGTGGGGGATTGTAAAAAAGCGTCGCAAAGAACGCAGTTAATAGAAGAAATAGGACCTAATAGCACATCATTGTCGACTCAGAAGGATTCCGAAAAGGAATCAGAACATCCTTCGGAAGATAGGTCAAGGAGAAGTCCAATTAAGCGATCACAAAGAGCAGTGAGAAAGCCTGAAAAACTAAAGGATATGTTTTTATATCGAATTTATAGCTAGAGTAGGAGAGGAGGCGAATGTAGAGAATAATAGTAATAATAATAACAATAATAATAATTCAGAAATTAAATTTAAAATAAAATGATTGTTACCATTAAAGTGAAGCTTAGAATTGATCGCGAGAGGGAAAGGAAAAGAGAGAAATAGCGATAGAACGAGAAGCGTATCGACAAGTGAGAGACTCGCGGCTTGCCGACAAGTGAACGTGAGTGACTGCACGGTGAGATGCTACACGGTGAGAAGAGTTCAACATAGAAACGCGTTTTCAAGAGAGGAGCAACTCGGTGAGATCGCATGTGAGAGCGGCAGGATGGAAACGAAACGCGAAAAGGCGATCAGTTTTTGGACAGACGTAGAAAAGACAAGTCGCAATAAAAAGAGTGTCCCAGCAGTAAAAAAAAAAAAAAAAAAAAAAAAAGTGTTAAAATGTATAACATCAATGATGACAAGGGCTGCGGTTACGACAGTTTGCTGGCGGGGGGGGGGGGGGTGCTCAGAATCCCTGTACTGGGTCCCTATAGTGTATGAGTCCCTTCATCCATGGGGCCCCTATCTAGCACAGAATATCTCGCTGAGACTACTGCACACACTCTTCTATATGCTGGAATTACCATACACGGGGCCCCTACATTGACGGCCCCCCCGCGGCCGCTCAGTCCGCGCACCGTTAAATCCGCCACTGTCTACAATCCCGTAAGCCGAAATATCACCTGAAATTTCATCAGGGTGCCTGTAAGCGCCTACAAAATCCACTTTTTGCACATCACGAGCAAGTAGGTAGCTTTTTTTATGTTCTGACTGACAGGTCGATTGGACAGAATGAATTGCTGCATTTTCAGCTCTTTGTTTTACTGATATCCAGTGAAACGACTAATTTGACACTTATTTTACTGATTTTCAGTAAAATGCGTATTACTGAAATGAATTCATGAATTGCTGAAAGTCAGTAGAAACATTACATTCATGCTGAAAATCAATAAAATATTCTATTACAAAAAATTTACTGAAGCAGGATGAGAAAATATGCTGTGTAGAGAGCAAGAACCAATAATGATAAAGCGAGATGAAAAGATGGAGAAGAAGGGAAAAAGGGGAGAAAGCGAACGTGGGCGTAAACTATTTTTCGACCATTATCATTTTTGCGTTAACACGGTCACTTTTTTGTCAGAAAGAGATAAACACATACAGCGCGCTTTCTCAAACGACCGTAAACGCTTAAATCGATCAAGAACATCGATCGGTTCTTCGGACGTTTCTGCTCGCTTTCTCGATCGGTTTCAGCGGAAAGCCTTCTAGAAACCGAGCTCAACAACTGCTCGATTTTGTTGTGCGGGACATACAATTATTCCTGCCGATATCTGAGGGGTAACTTCTTATTTCTTACTAGTTGTTGGAGATTGATCATTTGAATTTATTAGTTCGAATTCGAAATTCGAACTAAATTTAGAGATAGGATAGGAAATGAACTCATAGGCATAGATAAGGATAACAGAATGAACTCAAAATGAATTATGTAATGAACTCTTGACAATTGAATATACAGTAGCAAACGGACATTTGAACGAGTCGCATTCATTTTTCTAACCGGCACAAGTTTTTGGAATTATCGGGAAAGAAAACGAGTTGTACCACGTAGCCGAACATTCGTGAGGTTTTCTCACAATAGTCGATTTACTGGATGCTTCAAAACATGATAAAATTTTTGTTCTCGCTTTGGTGCTAGGGGTTTTGGTTTGTCGGATGTCAATGGCTTTTCTGGGTTATCTTGTTGAGGTCTGGGAAGTTTTGATGACGGAATATCGTTTTCAAATTGGGATGGGAAATTCCGTAGATGTGTTATTGAACGTCGATACCGTACCCCTGCTTCATTAGCAACGATGGTATCGTTTCCCTTCTTTTCTAGCACAGTAAATTTTTGGAGTTTGAACTTAGGTTCAAGTTTCCCAGTTGTTCGAGCAGCTACACGAATCGTGCAGATTTGAACTGCCGATCGGATCACATCCGTGCCCGTTCATGTACACATCTCTATCGATCTTCAATTAATAAATAGAGGGCGAAAAGGCTTTTTCCCTCTCTTCATCACCAGCAATTTCTTACGGTTTCGGTAATTATTAGCAGCAAAAACCAAAGAAAGAAAAGGAAACTTTATCCGAAAACTATTCGCGACGAAACATTGGTGCCGTGACCAGGATAGTGCCGATATCCTGAATATTCGCAATTTTTTCGATAAAGTGTTAAACATCTTTGCCTTTCACTGCCCGACCGTTACACTGCACTTTACACTACACTCGCGCACACGATAATCGCAGTTTTAGTAAGATGCCAGCTCAACTGCTTATTTTGTCGTCGAGACGAACGATTTTGATTGCCATTTTGGCCCGTTACGAAGAGTTTCTTCGTAAAACTACCAGCCCGATAGGGGTTCTATCGAGGTGGAAACTCGTATGGCCAAATTTGACCAAATATGCAAGGATTTGGAGAGCCTTCAACAGCAGCTGGAGGACAGTGCAACCGCTGCTGAAGAGGTGACACACAATGCCGCCCTTAGGGAGGATTTGATTCGCGCTTGATTCGCGTTCAATCGGCATTGAAAGCGAAATATAGAGAAATTCCGCGCAGCGAAGTGTTGCAGCAAGGAGCCGGTAGGAACCCGCTACAAGGCATAAAACTGCCCACCATCGCTAAGCCGGAGTTTGACGGCGATTATATTCAATGGCTGACCTTTAGGGATACCTTTAAGTGTTTGATTTACAATAATGTTGATTTGCCGCCAATACAAAAATTCCATTATCTACGCGCAGCCCTAAAAGGTGAAGCAGCGCAAGTGATCGACGCCATTACAATAAGCGCCTCCAGCTATGAATTAGCTTGGAAAACACTCGCTGAGCGATATTCGAATGAATATCTACTGAAAAAACGCCACTTACAAGCGATGTTCGGCATCACACCAGCGAAGAGGGAAAGTGCGACAATCCTGCACCAACTAGTGGACGAGTTCGAGCGTCACAAAAAAACTTTAAATCACTTGGAAGAGAAAACTGACGGCTGGAGTAGCATTTTAGAGCATTTACTTTGCACAAAATTGCCCTCTAACACATTGCGCGATTGGGAAGAGTTTGCTTCGACCAATGACAATCCGAGCTACGATTCGTTGATTGCCTTTTTGCACCGCCGTATGCGCGTACTCGAGACGCTATTAGTAAACAAACCCGAACCATCACCTATAGAAGCACCGATACCACCAAGACGCTCCATTTTTCCGCGCACTGCTAGTTTTGCTACCACTGACCGCGATGTTAATAAATGCCCGTTGTGCAATATGCCGCACACCATAACAAAATGCCAGCGTTTTAATGCCATGAATCCGGCCCAGCGGTACCGTAAGGTACTTGATGCCCGCTTGTGATTGAATTGTCTGCGAGACAATCACCGTGCCCGCGATTGCTCGTCACAGTACAAGTGTCGTCATTGCAACTTGGCGCATCACACAATGATTCACACTGAAAGCACTCCCAGCACATCTTCCACTACATTTCCAATGCTAGCTGCGCAAGATGAACCTTCACACACAACACACGCCACTGATGATCACACGGCTAGCATACAACGCAGCTACGCAGCTGCAATAAAACAATCACCTTCACAAATATTATTACAAACTGCACTTCTAAATGTAACCGATGCACACGGCATCCTGCATCCTGTGCGTGCACTCTTAGACAGCGCATCACAACCCAATTTGATGAGCAATCGCCTTGCTCAGAGGTTGGCTTTGAAAGGTAGCACGGTTAACATAACCCTCAAAGGAGCAGGACTATCCACCAGAACGGTGAGGAGGTCGGTTCGAGCTCAAATTGCTTCACGTGTTGAACATTTTGACTTGGATGTCGATTTTCTGGTAGTAGACAAGGTGATCGCTGATCTGCCGGCGCATGATGTTTCCACTCGCGGCTGGAACATTCCTTCGGAATTTGTTTTGGCTGACCCGCAGTTCGATAAATCAGCCCCGATTGATCTCATCCTTGGTGCCCGTCATTACGCTTCCTTCTTTACGAACGTAAAATCGCACGAGCTTGCTCCGAACCTTCCAACTATGCTGAACAGCGTGTTTGGGTGGGTCATGATTGGTCCCACCTCTCCTCAGAATCCAGCATCTCCGACCGATTGCACCGCCGCGTCCACAATCGTCTGCATGGCATCCCTGGAGGAGTCTCTCGAACGCTTTTGGAAGCTGGAAGAGTTAAGCGTCAATGATTCGTACTCACCTGATGAGCGGCGATGCGAAACATTGTATAAAGAAACCACTCAGCGCGACGAGTCGGGTCGCTATATTGTACGATTGCCCAAACAGACCGACTTCACGGAAAAGCTTGGCCTGTCTAAAACTACCGCTTTGAGACTCTTCGAGCTGCTGGAGAGGAGGCTAGAACGCAACCCACAGCTCAAGGAAGACTATCATGCCTTCATGAAGGAGTATTTGGAGCTGGGGCACATGTCGCTCATGAACAAAGATAGTGGGGATGAACGGGCGTACTACCTACCGTACCATCCCGTATTTAAAGCATCCAGTACCACCACGAAAGTAAGGGTCGCGTTCGACGGATCTGCAAAAACAAGCACCGGTTATTCCTTGAATGACATTCTATGTGTTGGTCCAATCGTGCAGGACGAGCTGCTTGATATTGTGTTGCGATTCCGCACCTACCAAATAGCACTTGTGGGAGATATAGCTAAAATGTACCGACAAATTCTCAATGGTAGGTTTGAGTTGCGCAAGTGGACCTCAAACAATCTGAGCGTGCTCTCCGGCTTAAGCACCGAGTATATCGGCACACACTCATCGCTGCATTTTATACCCAACGAGACGGTCAAAGCACTCGGCATCTCGTGGAAGCCTGAATCGGATGAGCTGTGTTTTGAATCCAACACTGAGGCTGATGAAGCCACGTCGACCAAGCGATCTATTTTGTCGAGCATTGCCAAAATGTACGATCCGCTCGGATTGATAGCACCGGTGATCGTGCGTGCTAAGATGCTGATCCAGGAGCTATGGCTACTCAAATCCGGCTGGGATGAACCTGTTCCTAATCACATCTGTAAAAAAATGGAAGGCGATTCAGAGCGACTGGAAAACGTTATCCGAGTACAGGACTAACCGTTACGCTTTCTTACCAGATGCAACAGTAGAATTTCACACATTTACCGATGCTTCGGAGGCCGCCTACGGAGCATGTGTCTACGCTCGTTGTGAAAACGCGGCGGGAGAAGTCCGCATCAGCCTATTAGCTTCGAAGTCTCGAGTGGCACCACTGAAGCGCGTCACGTTGCCGAGGCTTGAACTAAGCGCAGCTGTCCTGGGCGCCCATCTGCATCATCGCGTCAAGGAGGCAATGCAGATCGTGTGCGCCGAATCGGTTTTCTGGTCCGACTCAACAGTGACGCTAAAATGGATTGCGTCACCTCCCAACTCCTGGAAGACGTTCGTGGCAAATCGAGTAGCTGAGGTGCAACACTACTCTCATCCAAGGCAATGGAGGCACGTTTCTGGCACATCCAATCCTGCTGACTTGGTTTCCCGAGGCATGTCGGCAGCACACTTCACGCAGAATCAGCTTTGGAATAACGGTCCAGATTGGCTTGTGCAACCTGTAGGGATTGAAATAGGACAGGGAAATAATAATAAAAAAAAAAATAAAAAAGGAAGCAAGTGATGAACTAACATATCAGTTGAATGAGAAGGAGTAATACGGATAGGAACGGTTAATAATAATATTCAAAACAAAAATTGAATTACCCTTGCAAGAAAATATTTAATCAAGCAATTTGCTTGAAAGGGCGAAAGAGCGTCAAGCGCAAAACAGGCCGGGCAAAACTGGAAAGTAAAGGAAGTTGGGGAAGACGGACGTCAGTCTTGTGGTTGATCAATAGAAGCAAGGTTGTGGGGAGGTTTAAAGCGAGGAAATAAAGAAAAAGTTTGATAAAAGTAAAAAAAATAGATAAAAGTGAAGAAAAATGTCCATCGATCACGACAATGGCGCAAGTCGGTGAGTTGTGAGTAAAGAAGCTCTCGACAAGAATGTAGCGCGTTGAATTCAAGTGAAGATTGTCATAAAAATACGACGCACGCGACACAGAAAATGGCGGTGCCCTGTCAAGCGGATAAAATTTTGTACAGTTTCATCCACAATACTTTTTATATAAAGACCCCGTACGATTTTAGTTAACACTTTAAAATTCTTTAATGATCATAAATAAGATATTACGGATTAAATATATACTCGTGTGTGAGCGTCGATATATACGATATACGACGATATTATATACATATATATGTATGTACAAGTATGTCTTTGCCGAAGTAAAGGCGGAAAGAAAGTGTTTCAATATGGCGACGTGTGGTTTCCAGTGCAGAGAAATAATAAGTCGCGATTTTTCTTTTCGAAAATTGCGCAACTGTTTTCTATTATTTTTTAGAGAAGGAACTGTAATTTCAAAGACATACTTATAGAATTATAATATAGTATGAAGCTCGCGCGTGTGTGTCTGTGCGTGTGCACGTGTGTAGGTATATGTGTGTCCCGGTAATAAAAAAAAAAACCACACGATCACGTAAATAAAATGGAGGGTTCAAATTTTAAAACAGAAAAAAAAGTTTTACAACGAACCATCTTCTTTATATAGACGTTTTTTTCACATTGTTTTACTATTAGTTATTTACATCGGTTTTTTTTAACAAAAATATATTAAATTTTAATAGCTTAAAGTAATACATATGATAACTGTGTAATATATACGCGCGTACCTGTGCGCACCGGGCACTTGTGTGCATGTACATACTCATGTGCATATGCAAGCAATAATACGCTTATTAAAAAAAAAAAACAATACCTAGACTAGCAAATCCTGAGTGATTTGGCAATATTGAAAATTCAAGAATACAGCCAGCTCCCTGAGAGGACGGTGCTTCCCTGAGAGGAATTTCTTGAAAAATTAACCATGTATCCCTGAGAGGACACTGTTTCCCTGAGAGGAATTTCCAGAAAAATTAACCATGTATCCCTGAGAGGACACTGTTTCCCTGAGAGGAATTTTCCGAAAAATATATATTAAAAATGCATGACATAGACACATCTTGTTTCCGAGACACGTGAACCCGAGATAAATAGTATAATTTTAAATCAATTTACAAACAACAAATAGTTTTATCTCTTTTCACGGATATGTACCCAAAAATAATTTAAGTTTAAAAAATAATAATAAAAAAATACTTTATGCATCACAAATTATCCCCATTTAAATATTATACTTAAATACTCAACCGTACGTCTCGGGAACGCGTAAACTCGCACCTTATGAACAGGCTGTGTACTTCTAGTATTAACTTCTGACGCGAACGATACGGTCTCAGCACCTCTATCAGCATTCCATAATACTTAACAGAACTATATTTTGGTTTGTCTTCATAGTTAATTTATTTATGGTGGTATTGTTTTCGCGTTTTGTTAATATTTTATCATAGCATGACACAGGCCAACATTGATGCATTAACGGAAGCTTTATTAGCAGAAAAAAACAAGAATGCCCTCTTGGAGCCTTTCTACATACAGCGAGAATGCTGCTGAGAAAATAACTGACAGCATGCTTTGACAGCGACTGACAGCATTTTCGGTGAGAGAATTCTCCTCGGCATGCAAAGAACGATGGAGCTGAGAAAAATTGAATTGGCAGTTTATAGCGATCGATCAATTATAGTTTGCATTTTGCCGTCTAATAATCGTAGATATATTATTAAAAAGTAAAAGAAACTTTTTTTATTTCATTTTAGCGATTAAAATGGAATTTTTCAACATCATTTTAAAAGTCTCATCTCGGCGCTTTTCAGAGCTTCTACACACACCAGCGTGAGAAACCGGTTGTCAATTCTCTCACAGCCATCTCTCAGCTGCAGTCTCGGTGTATGTAGAAACGCTCTTGGAGAAAGAACTTAAGGAAACTCGTAAAAAGATCCGGCATAACACCTGGATAGAAGAACCTTCGGAAAATCAACCGTTTGACCCCGAACCATACGGGTCCTCGACAATGATCCAAACACCAGTACAGTCTACTAACGAACTTTATGTTGACGCGTCCCCAACAGGACTAGGCGCAGTACTTGTACAATTTAACGACGCAAAAACACCACGTATAATAGCTTGCGCTTCCAAATCACTCACATCATCAGAAAAAAGATACCCTCATACGCAGAAAGAAGCTTTGGCAATAGTATGGAGTGTAGAAAGGTTTACCTATTACTTGATAAACAAATTCTTCACAATTAGAAAAGACTCTGAGGCTAATGAGTTTATATTCGGCAGCTGCCAACGTACGGGTAAAAGAGCGATTACAAGGGCAGAAGCATGGGCTCTTCGTCTTCTTCCATATCAATTTAATGTAGCTAGAATACCCGGAGATTTGAACGTTGCCGACGCACTTTCACGATTGATCGGTAAGTCTCAAACAGACGACGCGTTCGATGAAGATAACGAAAAACATTTGCTATATGCACTGGACGCTGGCGATATGAATATCTCATGGACAGATATACAAACATCATCCGAATCAGACGAAGAACTGCTAGCTGTTAGAACGGCAATTCAAAACGGGAAGTGGATAAAATCCCTCCGGCGATATGAGGCAGAAAGCAAAAACCTCGAAACATTAGGACCTACCGTTTTCAAGGGCGACCTTATAGTACTACCTACAAATCTTCGAGCTAGAGCACTAGAAGCGGCCCATCGAGGTCACGTCGGTTGTGGGGCTACAAAGAAGATACTGCGAGAATTCTTTTGGTGGCCGAATATGTCGAGGGAAGCAGCGGATTACGTGAGTAATTGTGAGACCTGTATCGTAGTCTCGAAAAGGAACCCACCTATACCCTTATCATGTAGAGAATTACCTAACGGACCATGGGAGATTTTACAGATCGATTTCCTATCCCTACAGGGTTTTGGATCGGGGGAGTTTCTGCTGATCGTAGATACGTATTCTCGTTATTTACACGTGTCAGAAATGAGACTGACAAATGCTAAGAGTACCAACGCAGCCCTATCTAAAGTCTTTTCAATATGGGGGTTGCCTTTAATTGTCCAAAGCGATAATGGGCCTCCTTTTCAGAGTTCGGAATTTATTCAATATTGGGAAGCTAAAGGGGTTAGGGTTAGAAAATCAATACCCCTAAGCGCACAGTCGAACGGAGCGGTAGAACGACAGAACCAAGGTGTCATTAAGGCGGTAGCAGCAGCAAAAGCAGAAGGAAGGAACTGGAGAATAGCATTGGACGAGTACGTCCATACTCATAACACACGAAAACATCACTCGCGTTTGGGAATAACACCCTTTGAACTGCTGGTGGGATGGCGGTATCGAGGCACCTTTCCTTGCTTGTGGAGGTCCAAGTATGAACCGGATAGAGACGAGGTACGGGAAAATGACAACTTATCAAAACTAATAAGTAAACAGTACGCAGACAAACATCGAGGAGCAAAAGAAAATGACATCGCAACCGGCGACATAGTTTTAACAGTTACTTCTCAAAGAACAAAAACCGATCCTACCTTTTCCAACGAAAGGTACACGGTATTAACGAGAGAAGGCGCCAAGGTTGTTATCGTAGACGGGTTCGGGAATAAGCTAACTAGAAATGTCCGAGATGTCAAGCGCGTTCCAAATATTAGTGATAACTCTTCAGTCGAGGATCAGGGATTAACAGAGGAAGATTGTTTTACAACGCTACCAATGTCTGTTTCATAACAAGTTACCGATAATAGAAACAATGTAGAAGCTAGACCTAAGAGAGACATTCGCATACCGGAAAGATTCAAAAATACACTAATGTACCATATTTGTTGATTAAGAGTAGAGGTGACGTAGGATGTAGGGATTGAGATAGGACAGCGAAATAACAATAAAAAAAAATAAAAAAAGGAAGCAGGCGATAAACTAATATATCAGTTGAATGAGAAGGAGTAATACAGATAGGAACGGTTAATAATAATATTCAAAACAAAAATTGAATTACCCTTGCAAGAAAATATTTAGTCAAGCAATTTGCTTGAAAGGGCGAAAGAGCGTCAAGCGCAAAACAGGCCGGGCGAAACTGGAAAGTAAAGGAAGTTGGGGAAGACGGACGTCAGTCTTGTGGTTGATCAATAGAAGCAAGGTTGTGGGGAGGTTTAAAGCGAGGAAATAAAGAAAAAGTTTGATAAAAGTAAAAAAAATAGATAAAAGTGAAGAAAAATGTCCATCGATCACGACACAACCTTCGTCCCATTGGCCCAGCTCAGATCCAGAACCAAGCGATGAGGCGGACCTAGAAACACGCCAGGTGAGTGCCGCTTTAGTTTGTACACCAACTCATCCATGGTTTGGCATTTCTTCATCCTTCACCAGAATGGTACGCATCATTGCATACTGCATACGGTTTGTGCGCAACATCAAGCAGAAGGCGCGATCCCAGCGACCGATACCGCACACCAATGCATCTAAGACGATCACGCCCGAGTACGTGGATGCTGCAAAAACTGTTCTTTACCGAATAGCCCAGCATGATTCATTTTCCGCGGAAATCAAGCAGCTAAAAAAGGGAGAAGCATTGATGAAACAATCACCTTTACGAAAACTTACCCCATTCCTGGATACAGAAGAAGTAATACGGGTGAGAGGACGAATGAACTTGTCGCAACCAGTGTTGCGAACGGTGACGTTCATCGACATAAAATTGTAAACATTCATTCGATTTGAAGCTTCCCATTCCCATCTCTCTCTGTCATTTGACATTCCCGTCAAAAAATGTCATTTGACATGAAGACATTTTCAAGATACATTCATTTGACATTCGCCAACCTGTATGAATCGTGAACTGTGTCGTATTGCAAACGGCCGTATTCATGTCAAACTACAACAGAGCGTGCGGTGCAAAGGCTTTCATTTCACTAGTTTTTGCTATTTCACTAGAATTCAGCGACGATACACTTCATAATCCTCCGATCGTATCGATTTGTGTTGTTCAAAAAATGTCAAATGACATTCAGACTACATTGTTTACATTTCATGTCATTGCATCAGCCCTGACGGTAGCGACACGAATGAATTTCGTTTAATGACAGTCGTGTCGTGGAAGCATTGAATGTCATCAGCCAAAAATTATTTTGACCGGCTGTTTACGGTGACTATCATGAAAAATGTCAACAGTTAACAACACTGGTCGCAACTACCGTATCAGGCCAAGCATCCAGCTGTTCTGCAGAAGAACCACAAATTCACCCGTCTGCTTGCGGAAGATTACCACGAAGAGCTGAAACATGCTAGTGGAAGGCTATTGCTATCTCGCATTAGAGATCTGTATTGGCCACTGGACGGACGTCGCTTGGTGAAAAGCATCTCAAGGAACTCGCACGGCAGCCGGTTGGCCAGCTTCCACCATCCCGCATCACACCGATCCGACCGTTTTCTGTAACCGGAGTGGACTACGCCGGTCCATTCTATTTGAAGCCAGCGCACCGGAAGGCAGCAGCTACTAAGAGCTATCTGTGCGTTTTCGTGTGTTTCGCTACGAAAGCTGTGCATTTGGAACTCGTAGGAGACCTCACAACGGCGGGATTCTTAGCAGCGCTACGCCAATTCACATCACGACGCGGATTGCCAGCCCACATCCATTCTGATAATGGGAAAAACTTCGAAGGCACAGAACGTGAACTGAAGGAGCTTTTTGAGCTGTTCAACGACGAACAACACCGCAACACCGTGGCTACCAGATGCGCTGACCGGGGAATCACTTGGCATTTCAACCCACCAAAGGCTCCACACTTCGGCGGATTATGGGAAGCAGTAGTAAAGACGGCGAAGCGACACCTCTATCGTCACCTGGGCAATACGCGGCTGTCGTACGAAGGCTACTGCACTGTGCTCCACCAAATCGAGACAGCGATGAATTCCCGTCCGCTGTTGCCTTTGTCCGACGATCCCAACGAGCTAGCTGCACTCACACCGGCACACTTCCTTATTGGCACATCGATGTTCGCCGTGCCTGAACCGGACTACACCCAGCTGAAATCCTGCACGCTAGATGATCTTCAGAAGTGGCAGCTTTTGGTTCAGCGTTTTTGGAAGCATTGGGCCACTGAGTATCTACAAGAAATGCAAAAAAGTTATGCAAGTGGTGGCAGCAACAACAGCAACATACTTCCCGGCAGGTTAGTGATCCTCATGGACGAATCGTTACCCACCACTCGTTGGCCTCTCGCGCGTATCGTTGAAATCCATCCCGGTGAAGACAAGATGGTACGCGTCGTTACGCTCAAGACCGCTAAGGGAATAATTACGCCCGATCACGAACGAATTACCGAATTACCGATCACGAAAATATGCGTTTTACCGCTCAGCACTGATAGCGAAAACCCCGTGTAATGTAGGAAACAACTTTTTGTTGACATTCGTCAAGGTGGGGAGGATGTTCGAGCTGCTACGCGAATCGTGCAGATTTGAACTGCGGATCGGATCACATCCGTGCCCGTTCATGTACACATCTCTATCGATCTTCAAGGGCAAACAAGAGCGGAAGGAGGAGCGGAAAGGGTGATTATCGCAGAGGTGAGATGAGAAGATGAAAGCGGGGATTGCGTGTAGTAGCGTTTACTGTTCCGAAGCGACGATGGGTTCTAAACAATGGGGGACGAGAGCGAAGCGAGCTGAAGGGAGCAGATAGGAACGGGAAGGACATACAGGAAGGGAACAACATGCATTTTTTGTAGGTCGATGTTCTTCCTTCCAGTCACACTTTGGAAACAATTTTCTGTCAAAAATGAAATTGAAAGTATGGTCCATATCATCTTATGAGCGAAGGATCGTAGAAAAAGTTTCTTTATCTTTATCTTATTTGACACAACAACCATTGCTTTGCTACCTGCCTCAATCACTCTTGGGCGTGAATCTCCTGTTTTTCTTTTTCTTTGCGTAACACCCTGCGCGGGGCTGCCGGTCTACGCCGACTGCCGGATGTTTAGCCCTTGCTACGAGAGACGGTTCTCACGAGGATTGAACCGGATACGAGCATGTTGTTAATTCGTGCGAGTTGACTTTACCTGTTACTAATTGGTTTTCCGGGACAGCGGAATAGCCAGTCCTGGGCCACTTGGACCATACGGGGCTTGAACCTAGGACGGGTATGTTGTTGTGTTGTGTTCGAGTAGCACGAGAACGAGGGGCAGCCAAAACCAATCAAGCCATCCATATAATGCGGGGACGCGTGGCGTAATGGAGCAGCTTGACGCGTGGCTCCGGCTGCATCACCGACATTAGGGGGAAGGGAGGGGGCAGGGGGGAGGTCGGTACAGCCAATTCCCGAGCGCAGTCGCAGCGCCATCGACAATGCATACAGCATAAACGTCACTTACGCATGCTGCGTCAATGGCGAGTGCAGCGACGGGCTAGAACACATCTCTCTATGCCACCCTCCAGATATCGATATGGCCGCGCAGCACCATCCGCAACGATGATGCGTTTCCAAAAAAAGCGAGAGAAGATGCAAGCTAAGCAACGCGAGCGAGAGAAGCGTGCGCCACCTAAGCCGAGGCGGGCCCTGCTCGCTTACAGCATTGAGCGAGAGGCAGGGGAGACGTGCCTTTTTCTCTTCCGGAGAGGAGCCCCCGTTAATTAGGAAGAAGACGGTACAATATGGTTGTTAAATCCTTACCTGTATTCCCGATTGTGTGGGAAGGAAAGAGAGGAGAGGGGGGGGGGGATTGGAGGAATTGTGCATTGTTGAATAAAAACAATAAAAAAATGAAGAGAAAAATGTGTTCAAAGACATCATCCCTCATTTGAATATTTGACAATGTTAAGCATTGGTTGGCTTCACATGATATGTTGTGTGTGCTAGTGCATTGATGATCGTCCATTGATTGATTATTATTTTTTTTACAAGTGCAACTAACTGCATTAAGAAACAATATAAAACCCGTACGCAGCATGCAATCAATCGATCCGATAAATAGCTCCAACGGTAAATCTATTCATACATCCACGCGACAACTTGCACGCTGATCAAATCCAGATTCGAACGACGGCTCTAGCCAACGCGCAATGCATCAAGCAGCCAAAACAAAACGGGAAGGAAAAAAACAATAACCAAGTCAAGCACACAAGGCAAGGTCAAGCATTCGCCAATAACTGCTGGGAGAGAAAGGTGGGAATGAAGGAGGTGAGGAAGCAACGTCACTCAAAACGAATATGATCTGGGTGAACGGATAAAGAAGACAGCAGATAAGCGATATCACTCCCGCTACCATGTGAGAATAGCGAGATGGATCGTACGGTACCCATAGAGAAAGAGTGAGGGGGAGAGAGGGTATCGACTTTTTGAACCACCTTTTTATGGCCATTGTCCTAGACAAAAACCACGAGCGAAATACTCCAGAAAATCTGCTATAATTGTGGCGTTTTTCGTTTAAAAAAATTTCGCATCGTCGTATATTGACTTAACTGCGACGACTACCCGACGTCGGGTGAACGTTCACACGACGTACACACGACGTCGAAAATATTTGAATTTGTCGGTTGGGTGGTTTTGCCTCTCAACCAAGCCATTCATTTGGGGCCAATACCCAAGCGAGTCAACACGCTCGAAAGTAGCAAGGAAAGTAGAAATGAAGTAGCCTTCTACTTCCCCTTCTACTTTTGTTGCTTAAAATCAGAAGAATGTAGAAACATGTGGTTTCCAGGAAAGAGCAAAAAATGAGTTCTTGAGTGTACACACACGCACACGCGACGACTCACGCTTACACGTTCTTGTTCTACGCCCCTCCCCCTTCTCACTCGCCCCACAGATCTATTTTTAGATCATCACACTTCCATCGACGGCGGTCGATGTGACGATGTGTGTCGTCGCGTGTGTGTTGTCGATTTGGTCAGAAAAACTTTTTCTTCACACCAATCTCTGACATGGAGCGTCGGCGTACCGATTGAACCATCGCGACTTTGATCAGTGCGCGCGGTTAAAACGACCTTTTGTATTGTGTTGTACGTAGCGTGCGCGCCAAAATTTTAAGAGTGCGCGGAGAGTGAATGTGGTTTTTGGGGGTGGGGGAATGAGATACAGAGACAAATTTCGCTGTACATTAACACATACATTCTCACTGCATGGGTTGAACTGCGAATGCTCAGTTCTGAGAGAATATACTCGAGCGCTCGCGCATGAGTGCAAGCAAGCGCGGTATAGAGGATAGAGGGAGACAAACGATTATTTTGCTCCAAGCTTTCTACTTTTGTCCCGTTGGGTAGGGGATGGTGCGTATGTGTTTGATGTTTTTGCTCTTACAGTATTCGGCAAACTCTTCGCTCGCAAATGGTGGGCCATTGTCAGAGCGAATGGATTCGGGATAAGTCTGTTCGCAAAAAAAACATTTCCAGAGCTTCGATTGTTTTGGTTGCGTTCGTATTTTTCATTTCTATTACTTTTATAAACCGACTATAATAATCAACTATGACAAGAAATGTGGCGCATTCTTTGGCAGAGAAAAAGTCAATTCCAATTTCTTGCCATGCACGTTCAGGCATCTCTTTACGTATCATCGGCTCCGGAGGGTGTTCCTTTCTAACGGCCGTGCAGCCAACACACTCTTCGACTGCGTCTGTCACATCTCGGTCCATACATGGCCACCAAATCTTTTCTCTTAAGTTCCTTCGCATCGCAACAATTCCAGGATGTCCCCGATGCGCAAAGGTTAATGCTCTCTTTCGCAACTTCAATGGTAGTACTATGCGATCTTCTCTCACTACAACCCCGCTGCGCAAATTCGAGCAGTTTCCAGCGCAGGAAATGTACCAAAGCCTGCGCTGGCCAGCGCAGATTTTAGCTGGTCTCCCGCGCTGGACTTCAGCGATTCCTGCGCTGGGTCGAGCAAGTTTAGCGCCATCTGTTGGTGAAATGGATGAACTATTAATGGCGGCGGAGCAAAAAAAACGATCAAAAAATTTAAAATGATTGGCGCCCATTTTCTCATCCGCTTCTTCTCCCTCCTCCCTCACCCTGCCCTGCCTTACTTGCGCTTCTGCCCGTGCCTTCCGCCGCCAGCTGATTGGCTGTTGTGGTGTATGCGTTGATACTCATGTGTGCATTACGGTTGCGTATTGTTATTGGTGGGTGTTAGCATTTATTAATTTGTGTGTGACTTTGAGACGCTGTAGGAGCAGCTGGATTGGGATTTGAAGTGTTGTCGGTGTATGAATGGTTTATTTTATTTCGTGCCGCTGCTGATGAGACCTGCCAGTTGAGGGTGATGCCTATTTAAAACAAGCGTATCAGAACGTCTAACACTAATCTAATATTTTTTTAAAATTTGAACATGTTTGATGCTTCAACGACCTTCTAAGCATCATGTAGCACAGTATATAGTGGTTATAATTTTTTTTTAATTTGCCGAAATCTGTCTCGCGTTTTCGGGTCTCGTCACACACATGCACACACACAGCGCGGGGAAAGTGATCGTTCACTCTATCATGTCGCGATTCCCCACCCCGCCCGGCGCTAGGAATGAGGATGCTACAAGAAAGCTGAACCAACCGTTCTACCGATAAGGTAGCCGTAATCGATCATGCGTGGAGAGGGGGGGGGGGATGAGTGCGTGCTTGCGCGACTTCGGGGGTGCGTGCTCGCGAGCGCGCTTTCGTGGGTGCGTGCTGGCGTGCGCGCTTTTATGCTCGCGGGCGCGCGTACGTGCGTGTGTGTGTGCGTGCGTGTGTGCTGGCTTGCGCGCGTTCGTGCATGTGTGCGCGCGCGCGCGTGTGTGTGTGTGTGTGTGTGTGTGTGTGTGTGTGTGTGTGCGAGTTTGCGCGCGCGTGTTTGTGTGTGAGTTTGCGCGCGCGTGTTTGTGTGTTTGTGTGTGTGCGTGCGTTTGGAAACCCCAAAACTATTTGATTCTGATGCGTACATTTTCATCCGCTGCGGCTACAAAATACCACGCATTTTCGATCTCGCTACCTGAGAGACAACACAACCATTGGCATTGGCATCTTTGCGATCGGCTCTGCTGTTGGGGGTTTTAAAAAGACACACGATGTAAGCAACGATGCAAGTGAAAACAACATTTTGAATTGAATCCATTCAAAAGAGGATTCTGGATTTGTTTTTTACGGTGCGCATATGGTGCTGCACCTGTCCGTCCAGAATTTGGTGGCTCGTTGTTTTGGAGTAGTTATCATGACGCCGATTGACCGGCAATGCCTTGGAATGGGTTCGGATCGGTAGGTTCAAGTTTTGGTCGAGTGCATTCCGTGCATTTGTCGCGCCACAGCGGTAGACTCGGCAGCAACAAAGTCAAAACAAAAACTTTTCCCGAGTGTGGACTGTTATGCTAAGTTTTTCTTCTTCTTATTATTATTATTATTGGCGTAATGGCCTACGCGATCATGCCGGCCTTTTCAGGACTTGAGTACCGCGTAGCCGGATAGTCACCCCTTGCTACGGCGGACGGTTCATACGCGGTTAGAACCCACGACGGGAATGCAGATGTGCGGAATGATTGCGGTGCCGCGGGACCGCTCCTATTCAACGTGCAACTTGCATACTGCCTCACTGTCTCCTGCTCGATGCATACTTTGCAGGCAGGGGGAAGAATGCACCTACACGATAAAAAACACGGCCATGAACCAGCGGCGGACCTAACGATAGGCGGACTAGGCGGTCGCCGAAGATCTCTAGTCTGTAGTATCCCGTATGTCTACAAGTGGACAGAATATTAGCGACAAGGGCCCCCGGAAAGATGGTCGTTGGGGTTCCGTGGCTAGAGATGGCGCTATGGAGGGAAAAATCACGGACGACGGTTGACAGCGATTGGCCGTCTGACGCACCAACACATCCAAACCTTCGACAGCGCGCTCAGGCGAGGGGTATGAGGCGGAGCCAGGGACGGGCAGCTCGACGAGCTGCTCGACAAATTTGCCGTTGGAGAGAAAAGGAAGGCATGATAAAATTCTCAGAACGCCTTGATTTCTTCCGTCGCTTTGCGCAGCGGGATGCCATCAATTACCGAAAGCTCCTTTTCAAACGCCTGGTACAGTATCGGACAAAATGATAGGGCATTGGTTTTTTCAACGCACCATGCACCCGTTGGGACAGGTTTATGTGTGATTTGTATTTGTTTGTGTTGTGGACAGACCGCTGCCTCATCCTGAAGGCTCACTGTTGACAGCACGGCTGTCATCCTGTGACGTCCTCAGAGAGGATCGCGGCGCGAGCAGGACCAGTCGTCCTCTCCCCGCATTGCGTGTGTGTGTGTGCGTTTTATTTATATACGTGTTTATTTATTACCATACCAAAGAGTAGAATAAATCACATATTCTGTTTGTGCCGTACATCGTTTATGTTCATTTGTGCGGACACAACAGTGGCGACGAGGATGGGATCCTCCTCGCGTAGGGGGGGATCCTACAAAGGACCGACGCAGCACGGAAGTCACCATCGCGGTTCCACCATCGCGCAACCGCCATCGCGCAGGATGGGCACGCTTGGGTTTGCGCGAAGCCCCGAAGGGATCCTCACTCCGCTGCAGCACTATACCGGACAAAGCGAGGGGACATTCCGCTTTGGACCGTCGTCACACGGCATCACCGCCGCCCGCTGCAGCGTCATCGGACACACTGGTGCAGTATTGTCGTGCGCGGTATCACGGCCGCCCTTGCTGCACCAGCATCATCGTCAAGCCCGGTGAGCAGGCACAGTGCTGAGGCATATCGGCTGCCCCCTGTCCATCTTCATCGCCGGCGCTCCAGCTGCACAGGTGCATCTCGACGGCGGCACCACTGTCGCCCCTGTGCAGCAACATCGTATGTGTCCCGGGTCACAGTCGTCGTGCGCGGCATCTTGGTCGCCCTCTGTGTACCCTCATCATCATCGTCAACGTCATCATCATCCTGCGCGCCCTGCACAGCAGTTCACCGGCAGCGACATCACGGTCGCCCCTGTGCAGCGGTTCCGGCTGAGCGGTCCAAGCGCGCGCGGCACCACGGTCGCCCCCTGCTCAGCCGCACATCGACGCCCCAACGGCCATTTGTGCGGATACAACAGTTTGTGTTTGTGTGTGTATGTGTGCATGTATGTGTGTGTTTGTGTGTGTGCATGTGGGTGTGTATATATGTTTGAGTGCGTATTGGTGTGTGTGTCACAAGTATGTCGTTTCGTATAGATTTGTTTGTAGTTTTTTTGGGTTAGGTTTTTGTTGTAATTAGCAGGACCACCGCCCTCGCGAGCAGTGATCCCTATTCAAAAATACAATAAGCTCAATTCTTGATCTTATTGCCGTCGCCCACGATGACATTTATCATACGTTGACGCATCGACATCACTAGATTCTGGATCGTTTTCGGTGGAATTTTGCTCCACACCTCTTGCATGTGGTCGAAGAGTTGATCCAGATCTTCCGGTATATTTTTACCCAGCCTCTTCTTGAAAATTGCCAGAGGTTCTCAATGGGATTGAGATCCGGGCTAAGGGCAGGCCACTTCATTGTTTTGACATTGTTGTCAGCAAGCCAAGTTTGGACAGTCCCGGAAGTATGCTTCTAATCGTTGTCTTGCATAAACATCCAAGACTGAGGAAGGTTTTTCCTAGCGTGTGATAGCAAATGAGTATCAAGAATATCTCAAGAATATCTCGCATCCCCACACCATGAGACTACCACCGCCATGCTTAAAAGTTTTGAAGCAGTATTTCGGATCAAGAGCACAATTAACAGGGCGCCGAACCAACCTGCGTCCGTCCGACCCCTGTCGATTGAATTTCGACTCGTCTGACCAAAAAACCCTGCGCCAATCCTCTTCATCGAAGAACATGTGCTCAATTGCAAACAACACCCGTGCGTTTTAATGCGCAGGTGTTAAATTTGGCACTTTGCGTGGCACTCGCGCGAGTAGCCCGGCACTGACCAATCTTCGCTGCACTGTTCTCGGTGTCACCGCCAATTTCAGTCTGCCTCGGATCTCTGGTGCCGAGCTAAACGGATGTTTCTTCGATATATTAACAATCTTACGGTCTTCCTCCGCCGTGGTCTTCCGAGGACGTCCGGGTGACTTGCGCGTTTCGGTTGTCCGAAGCGCGTTCGCCACAAAAGTGCGCGATCGTTCCATCACGAACTCGATCGTTCTGCGCTTAATGCCAGCAGCCGCCATTCGCTTAATGGTATGGCGCTGATAATCGGTACAATGTTTACCTCGACCCATTGTAATAAAAATTGCTTGCTTAGACCGTCAAGAACACACTGGTTAAAAACTTGGACACGACTGATGCCGTGCACTGCCTGTGTTCTGCTTTTATACGCCATGAATCACATCGTTGTCGAGCAGCAAAAAAAAACTATCAATGAGTAAGGCAGCGGTCTAATGTTGTTGCGCGCAACATTGTTGCTCGGCAACATATCGCTGAGGTGGTCTATGAATGTTGCTGGCAACATTTTGCTTTGACATTGTTTAGCGTCAAAAAATTGCCTATTAACAGCTCAGAGTTTATTTTTTATCATTCGCTTGTTGAATAAAGTGTTGAAAAAACAAACTATACATCAAAAAATTTATTATAAATGCTTAAAATCCAAATTTAGTGGATGTCAACAAAACGCACACTGCTGCTGTGTCATTTGATACACCCGATTACCATGACCAAGGTAAATAGAAAATGTTGCCAGACAAAAATCAAATTGGATTGAATTTGGCATGCAACAAAGTTGCGCTAGCTGTCAAAATCCATACATTTTGCCAGCAACAATGTTGCGCGCAACAAGATTAGACCAGTGCCTAAGCGAGTGATCATCTACCCATTCAAAACGAGAACAGAATACTGCCGCGCTCATGAAACAATGCGCGCAGACCTTTCAATGGTGTGCACTGGCGAGACACCTGTGAGGGAATGCCGAGTTCATTGCTCTTGTGCGCATTCACATTCATGAAACAGCACACCTGCGTTCTCGTCCGAGGAACAAGCGCTGCTGTTGATGCAATCGTTAGCTTTTATCCAAGTGTGAACGCACGCTGTTTCACATGATAACACACAAAATCAGAATACTTTCAACGCAATATGACATCATGTAACGCTACGTTTCTTCAGACACAAACCCGCGCACACAAACACACACACACACACATACACACACACACACACACACACACACACACACACACACACACACACACACACACACACACACACACACACACACACACACACACACACACACACACACACACACACAAACACAAGTAACGTGATAAAACAAGTGCGCGGTGCGATGAAAAAAACAGGCCCCATCTTATTGTCCGATACTGTATCTAAATAATTCCGGGGACCATTGTTTTGACTTTAATGCTTCAATTAAAGCCGTAGGTGTTTCGTCATAGACAGTCTCCTTTTTTATTTCGTCCATTCTGATGGCCTAGTCTCCTGGATTTATCGCAAAGAGAAAATGTTCCGTATTTTCCTCAAATGATTTACCTGGCTCAGATACCAGACGAGACATTGTGTCTGATATATTTGTTGACCCAGGAATGTATTTTTTTTTTAAATCATATGGTTGCAAGTGGAGAGCCCAGCCCTCTGCCCTTGAACCGGCTCGTCGTCCATCACGATGCTTACCCCCGTGTATAAACTCTAGGGTTTTGTGATTCGTGAAGATTTTGAATTTAATTCCGAAGAGATATAAGTACCATTTTTCTACAGCCCACACAACTGCGAGTGCTTCGCGCTGTGTTGCGGGAATACACGTTCAGCTGGAGATAGGCTTTTGGAAGCGAAGCTTATAATTCTTGCCTTATTCGTATGCCGATCATTTTGTGTTAAAACTGCCCCAAGGCCAACAGGCGATGCATCCACGTATAAGGCTGTAGGGTCTTTAGGGTCAAAGAACCCCAGTTATCTTACATTATTACACAGTTCGAGACGTAAATCATTAAAAGCTCTCATCTGTTCTTCACCGAATACTGTTACTTCATCACGAATAAACTTTCTTAGTGGTTCTGTCCTAGAGAATAGGTTTGGAACGAAGTGACCCACAAAGTTAAGAAGTCATAGAAAACTACGTACTTCTCCTTTTGATGAGGGGGTACGAACATTTTTAATCGCCTCCACTTTCTTTTCAGACGAACTGATGCCTTGGGTGCTTACTTCGAATCCAAGTATTTCCAGTTTTTCCACTCCAAACACGCATTTACTCTTGTTTAACATGGCATTATTGTTTTCCAGTACTATAAGAACATGCTGCAATCTCTTGTCATGTTTTTCTTTAGTGCGACCCGAAACAACGATATCGACCTCTTCAATGGCATCAAGCATGTTTGCCATTATTCGCTGAAAAATTTCGGGGGCACAATTAATGCCAAACATAAGCCGCTTACAGCGCATTAACCCCATGCTTGTCATAAATGTTGTGACACTTCTAGAATCCGGATGAAGTTCGACATGATGATATGCTGAAGTTATATCTATCCGTGAAAAGAATTTACATCCCCTGAGCTTATTCAAAAATGTATCAATGACTTCTTCTTCTTCTGTTCTTCTTCTTCTTCTTTGGCTCAACAACCGATGTCGGTCAAGGTCTGCCTGTACCCACTTGTGGGCTTTGACTTTCAGTGACTAATTGATTCCCCCCCATAGCAGGATAGTCAGTCCTACGTATGGCGGCGCGGTCTATTTGGGGATTGAACCCATGACGGGCATGTTGTTAAGTCGTACGAGTTGACGACTGTACTACGAGACCGGCTTCAGTATCAATGACAGGCAAAGGAAAATGTTCTCGTTTAATTGCCTCATTTGGGTGTTTCATGTTAATACATATTTTAATGTCATCCTTGGCCTTTGGGACTACCACCATAGGGGATATCCAATCAGCTGGCCCTTCAACTTTTTCTATCACATCACTCTGGAGCATTTCCTGTATCTTTTGGTCTACCTTTTGTTCCATTGCGGCTAGGATTCTTAAATACGCCAGTTTCTTTGGTGGAATTGTCCGATCGATCGACAGTTTTACTTGTACTCCAGGAAATTTGGGAAAATGGACAAGCTACTTGTTCCAACCCATTTACATGAAAAACATCAAGATCAATTTTTAACAGTTTTAGTTTCTCAGAAGTACGTTTACTGAGAAGGCACCTATGAGCATCGTTAGTCACAAAATATTCCTCATAACTCGTGGGTTTGGATGAATTTACTGATATCCATGCTTCAAAAATTGCTTTCACAGTCAACGGAATTCGGTTTGCATATGCGTAGAATTTACGATCGCACTGGAGTTTTTTGTTAAATATGTGTGCTTTCCCAGCAATCAATTTGTGCCAAACAGCTTCTGTCACAGTGTTAATAGAAGATCCGGAATCTATAACAAAATCCACTGGAATCTCATCGATACGACAAATTACTGAATTACTGTCTGAACCAACTGCTGCAACCTAATGTAAAAACAGAATTATATTTACGAAGTTTTTTTAATATACAGTTCACAAAATATAATTGGAATTCAAGAGATAAACAAAATAACACGTCCGATTTACACCACCTTAGAGTTTGTTCAGTTGTGCCCTTACTGAGTTTGCTTCACGCCCAAACCTACGACTAAAATCTCGGTTAAATTCACGACTGGGTTCGCGTCCCGAAAATCGATTTGTCTGCTGAGCTTTTCTACTTGCGCACTTCCTACCGTAATGACCGCATTCACCACAATTATTACATCGAGCATTTCTAGCAAAACATTCTTGTGAGTGCTCCGAATGACGAGATGGATCACAACGCTTACAGTCGCCATAGGAGCTTTGACCTGATGAATATTTCCGACGAGGTGATTGACGCCTTTCATACGGATGATTTCGTCCATTTGGGCGGCTTGTATCTCGACGGTTTGAATTAACACTGTTAACGCTTGAATCTTCCAGAAATGGTTTATGCTTCTCCCGTTGCTGCTGAAGAATCTCTCGGTTCATGGCGTATACCATGACCTCATTCAGACTCAGCACATTTTCCAGTCCTTGGTCTCGTACCTCGAGCACCAATCGTGATTTGCTGGAGAAGTTCAGTATCTTCACGCGTGGAAAATTCGCATCTAGCAGCTTGATCCCGGAGTCTAAGCATGAAGTTGTTACAGGGTTTCACACTTTATCTCAAGACCGCGGGACCCCTTCCCAAATCTGTCTTAGCCAAAGCCAAGACTGCGGTATGATGCTTGAAAACGTTGATGATACCTGAAAACGTTGATGATACCTGAATTCATCGGATGCAATGCTGAATCTGTTTTCAAACAATTTAATAAAATGAGTGAATGCATATTTGTTTAATTAAAATATTTACAAGTGTTAAGAAAGTAGTTTGAACTGTTTAAATAATCTTTTCTGGTAAAAACACGAAAAAATAATTCACTGTTTTCAGTACACTGATGTACACAAAGGTTATCCGTATAAAAAAATATTCGACTGCATGTCCTCGGCGCGGACCAGTGTGTTTCGAGAAATGTGCTGCAAATTCAGCATTGCATCCGATGAATTCAGGTATCATCAACGTTTTCAAGCATCATACCGCAGTCTTGGCTTTGGCTTTGGCTTTCGGGAAGGGGTCCCGCGGTCTTGAGATAAAGTGTGAAACCCTGTAATCTGAGTTTGAGTAAATAATATGAGTTTGTGGGATTGAGACTCAACATTTTCCATTTGCATCAACAGCTCGAGGGCGCGATGCTACTCTTTCCATTCACGACGTAAATTATTGGCATCCGCTTTGTCGTTCAACGCTCCGGACTAGCTTTGCCAATAGTTAATACAAATCCTTCGGGTTAATAACAATATTACACCCATCACGATTATTATTCAGGACCAAAACAAATCCTCCGACCTCACTCTCGCCAAGCAAACCAAGCAAACAAAAAAGTGGTTTTCCTAACCTCACATTTGTTTTCCATCTTCCTGTTACGTTCTTAAACTAAATCACATGGAAAATTTACCCACACTTTCAGTATGTCTATGTATACGTTATTAAGCAAATGATTATGGCCATTGAAAATATAACCAAATGTTAATTATTTTTTTCTTTTTTTGTAGTACACAGTAGTTTCTTATTTTACAGTGAGGTAATTCAACTATGCGTCACCATCACGTTGCACAACTCAATTTATCTCTTTTGATATGTTGTGAACTGCTCTTTGCACTTATTATTTTATTTAAAACATATAAAATAAATAATAAAACACAATGAACAAATGATTAACACTTTAAAATATACAAGTACGGTGGCCGCGCACCAGCCGCACCGAGCGCCCCTGCCGAGGGCTCCTGCTCGATCGGCTCGCTAACACACTCTAATCGTGCGCTCGGCACACACTAAGCCTTGCGCTAACGTATACATAGACGTTATTAAGCAAATGATTATGGCCATTGAAAATATAACCAAATATTAATTATTTTTTTCTTTTTTTGTAGTACACAGTAGTTTCTTATTTTACAGTGAGGTAATTCAACTATGCGTCACCATCACGTTGCACAACTCAATTTATCTCTTTTGATATGTTGTGAACTGCTCTTTGCACTTATTATTTTATTTAAAACATATAAAATAAATAATAAAACACAATGAACAAATGATTAACACTTTAAAATATACAAGTACGGTGGCCGCGCACCAGCCGCACCGAGCGCCCCTGCCGAGGGCTCCTGCTCGATCGGCTCGCTAACACACTCTAATCGTGCGCTCGGCACACACTAAGCCTTGCGCTGCTTAGTGTGTGCGACAGTGTGCGTGACACACTGTCGTCCTCCTGGACGTTGACCGGTGGCAGCGCAACTGCCACGGCAAGTCCAGGGGTCGGCACGGCTGCCCACAACATGATATTTTGTCAATTTTCTTACTGGTTCTGTAACTGTCCATGGATTCTCTATTTCTTCAATTACTATACAGTAAACTCACCATAAAAATCCTACCGGCTGCCCCAAAATTGTTGGGTTCTCTAGATTTCCAAATCACTCCACCTCAGTGTAGGAGTTGAGAGGCGTATAGCAGGAATTAAATATCCAAGCGTCGCGGAAAGGTCAGAAAATAGGAGACGGGAGGAAACTGTATTACCTAACGGGCAGCGCATAGAAATTTGAAATAAGGCGAAAGACGGAGAGAGACAGAGAGAGAGACCAAACAAAAGGAAAGAGAGCGAGAGAGAAGCGAGCGAAAACAAAAAAGCGCGGCATGCGGAATCTGACAGGAGGAGTTCAGGCAGTTGTGATTAATTGCGTAGAGGAAAGATCGGCAAGTGCAAACGAAAAAAAATAAAATTGTAAAAATGAGCGAAAATCACGACACTCAGTTACTTGCCGGCATTCGAATGGCGTCCCCTTAATTCCCCGTCCTTGGCGTTGTCAATCTAGTTACTTTTGATAACTCCCGACTAAGGTTTATCTCAGTGTATCGGTGGGCGTCCAATACACTGGAAGACGCGACACACCAACCAAACTCTACCGATGTGAAACATAGCGAACTCTACAATATGTATGTCATTTCTCCTTTTATTAGATTTATCGAAATGAGTTTGATATATTAACTCCTTTCAACGGGTTGGTCTTTAACAATCGAATAATGCAGACCATTTTTAATAAAGTAAAATAACTCAGAACTTGTATGGTTTGCAATGTTAATACTTATTACTTATTTATTTTTACAAATTATAAAATATACACGTTCACGAGACACGCACTGTACAAGATAAACGGGACGAGCACGCACTACGTCCGTCCGGGTCGGCGGATGAAAGATGAAGAGGCCCTTCATTCCCGAACTTAGCGGAGCAGCGCCGAGCTTAGCCGAACGCGTACGTCAAGCCCAGTGGCGGATCAAGCCTCTCCGAGGCCCTAGGCGTTATGGTAGACGGGGCCCCTTCACCAAATTACTCGATAGGGGGGGGGGGGCATTTCTGCAAGCCGTAGACTTATTTTAGGCAGCTTGAGGCGAGCGCCAAAATTAAAATCTATTTACTCAGAGATTCGATCCGAAAAGAACGTTCGTATAGCATTCGCTCCTATTTATAATCTTTCGGTTTACCGCCATTCCGTTTCCATCAAACCTTTTTCTATCGTTTTGGCCGATTATCCTTCGCTAATATTTCACGCTTCCGATCTCTCAAACCTATGGCATAGCTCTAGCCATCCTACACTGTCAGTGCCGCTCAACTCTGTTCGTAACACTGCAGTTACATCTTTTACTGAAAGCTATTGAATAATACATGGTTTTGTCGTTTCACTGAATATCAGTAAAACAAATTACTGTAAAAGCAGCCTTTTATTCTGTCAGTAGTAGTAGTAGTATTTGTTTATTGAATGTAATTATTGCGCGTATCGCATTTTTCCTATAATTTTTAATGGGTCGTCAATTTAGACTGTCCTCATTGTTCTTTAATATTCGTTATATATAACATTGTTGGAGTTCTATTTTGCTAATTCTAGGAATGGTTTTTGGGTGATAGTGGGAAAATTATCACAAAAACCCACTGAAAAGTTTTATGTAAGAGCTAACCTATAACTATCTATGGCCTAAAGTAACCTATCTAATCCTACGTAATAACTAACTAAGAATCATAGCACTAGCTGTTGTATTAAGCTGTTGGAACTATTACGGCATTAGTTTGTATAATTGTTGTATAGCTTTTCAATATGGACATTTATATATTCATTGTTCAGCCTACTGTGTAAGGAAGCTGTTCTATACCATGGAGGAACGTTAATGATAATTTTTAGAATCTTATTCTGTAATACTTGTAATCTCTTTTTATGGGTGGATGGGCAAAATGTCCATATGGGGGTAGTTTTATTCTGTCATAACGACATGCCTGAGCCTCAAAAGAAAACATAATGCGATGCCCGCTTGCTCGTGATGAACAAAAATTTGATTTGGTAACCGCTTACAGACACCCCGATAAAATTTTAGGTGAGTATTCGGCTTGCGGGATAGTTTTGGTTGAGAAAAATCTTCACACCACTTTGCTGTTCTTGCTGAAATTTTGTGGTAACCGTGAGTGCATACCAAATCAACAAACTTGTTTCGACAAAATACAGTGCACATCTGTATAAAACTTTATGAAATAGAAATTAACATGAGCAGAATGGACTGCCACCCTGCGCATCAATAAAAACCCCAATTTAAACACTTTTTTTTCGCCAATTTTTAATCGATATCAATGACTAAACAATCAGTAATATCAGAAAGGCTTTGTGGTATTTTCAAATTGTGGGTACTATGGATACAGCTTCGAAGCGGACTTTCGACACTTGATCGTCTAGGCGATCATGAAAACCTTTAGGACGTTGGAGTTTAGAGGGCTTGCCTTGGGTAATTATATTCCTGCAGTGCAGGCTTACCTTGGGTAATAATAACATAAGTGAACTCCTTAAATGAGAAGTCGATAGATGATGGATGGGCTTAGTCCTATCCTGACAATCCGAACAAATCTGACTTGTCATGATCGGAGTTGGTTATATTTATACTCAAAAGAAGTTAAAGGTCGGAAAGTTGTCGTTTTCGCTAAGCTAGTTACGTGTGTCTTTTATTGACAAGAACGATGGTTCTAAACGATATTTTCTTTCCTACTTTACAGTTTCCAGCTCGTGTTTCATAGTACGGACGATTTGATTTAAAATCGTCATCGTGAGCATAACATGAAAACAATATTTTGCTTTTACGTTGGTGTTTACCTTTACAATGAATACTGAAGTACTGTTTTGCTTCGAGTTACGGCCACTTCATTTTCAATCGGGCAGAGCGATAACTTCTTGCACGCGGGAAAAACAATATTTTCATTCGAAAGTAACTGGAAATACCCTGTATTGCAGTATGTTTGTCTCAAGTGATCCGCGGACCACAGGTTGGAGACAACTGTTTTGAATCAGCTGCTTTCTAAATGATCGAGCGTTGAGGGCCAGGAGAATGCATTTTTTTACACATATTATTATTACAGTTAATACACAAAATAACTGGTTTATGATATTAAACAATGTGATTGGTTATATTGTTGTTTTTCTTAAATTATTATATCATCCAAGCAAGTTTCAAATTCATTTTATTAAATTACAATAACTAAAATTGATTGTAAATATTCTTCAATTAAGAGTCAGCAGCATAGTGTGTAAAAGTCATAAAAAGTTCCAAACAATTAAGCAAAATCGCAATATCGCTTCTTAATGTACCCTTCCTTCCATGTTGCAAATTGTTTTCAGGATATATCTGAAGATGGTACAAAAACCTTAACAGCTGAAAAATTATCGAGACAAACGTACAATCGTTCAGTACTATTATGAGGCCACGGACAAGTAAGGCCAGGTCAGACAAATTGATAGCGCATTTCCTTAAAAAAAACTCCCATGTGTGTAACCATTGTTCTCGTAAAATCAACAGTCAGGTTTTTATGGAATTATTCGTTTCTATTTTCTAATTTCTCCTCAAATTTGACCATATTGATTGGTCGACAATCCATGTTATGGTGATCAAATTTGGAGGAGTTCAACGATATGAATTGTCATATTAAAATATGTTCAGTTAATTTGTAATGAATAGGATCTTCCTATCTTTCAAAATCGCGCAAATATTTTCTCGGGCCTGACTGCATATTGTGGCGGGCAGGACTTTGCCGATCGCTGCCGACAGCCTAATTAGTTCAAATTTTACGCGATCATTCATATCGGTATTTCTTTTCCGTCGACCCTTCCAAATTTGACCCAAACCCTTCAACAGCTTGCCTTTCCACCATCACTTTGTCCAGTCCACAATTTTGACTGGGGCCCCAAAAGTAAGCCGGGCACGAGTTCCTAGTTTTTGCGTGATAACATAGAGACAGGCCAACTTAAAGAGCGCACACATCGACATCGGAATCGATTCTTGAATGAAATCTCCACAGACAAAAACAGCGTGCTTGGTGTCAGCCAATTTTTCTTGCTAATTCCTACGGCTACGAACCGTTGTGAGATCGGGTTCGGAGCCTTTTATTGTCGTATGTGTTGTGTAGGTAGCGCAGGTGTAGCCGCGACTCAATGCTGTCACGTAACTGACAGCATGTGATGTCAAAAAGGCCGGGAAGGACTTCGGCAGCGATCGGGTGATCGATCGCTGCGACTCGGTATCAGGCTGCGGACTAGGATGGTCGTTGTTTTATAAATGTTGTAAATAGAGTATAAGTTTTATAAAGAGCCCGAGTGTGCCGTTTTATTTAAGTGTGTCAAATGTACGTCCCGTTCCGAAACACAACAGTATGTGCATGTAGTTTACGTGAGGCATCTCTTGTAACGAATTTTCGCTTCATCCAACTCGTGCGTAGCGTTCAATGCATCTGATAAATAAAATAAATATGCTTCTAATTGGTCTGGTAGTAATAGTAAATATGATTGTACACATAAACCCCGGGGGGGAGGGGGGGGGGGGGGGTAATGGGGGTATATTGGGTTGACAACACCAAATGGAAGGGGCCCCTCAATCGACGGGATCATCAACAGCCCCAAATGGCCGAGGCAATGGAGATTGTTCTTCGTATTATGGCTGTGTATGGCTTTATGTAGACCCGACAGACAAATAGAACGAAATTTTCAGGCGAGGGGTAGGTAGAAACACGCGGTGGGAGCCCGGCCCTAGATCGGATCCAAAGTCCGTTGTTTTGGGCTCGAAATTAAAAATGGCGGATGGAGCGCTCCCTGGGAGAGGAGTGCGCTCTCTCGTTTGCATTCAAAATACACGGTACGCTCTCTCGAATTCGCGAGGTTGTTTTCTTTCATTGTGTGAGTGAAACATCGCGGATCTTGCAATGGTGTGCGTGTCGTAGCTTACTGCGTTTATTCAAAGCTGTCAAATCAAACTTTGTTTACAATTTCATATCGGCCAAATAGTTGAACGCGTCGGAGTTATTTGAATAGTGGAACTGGAAAAGGAAACAAAAGTTAGTGAAAAACATTACAAATTACTTTTAGTTTAATGGTTTAAATGGAAGAATGTTGACTAACCTCTAATGTAGTATTTTACAGCCGTGCATCGTTTGTGTGTTTGCAAAACAGTGATATTGTCCTGGAAAGTAAGAAGAAGTAAAAGTGAGTAATTTTATTTGTTACTATTAGAAGGAAGGAAATGAGTTAAATATGTTAATTAAACATTCATTTACTACAGATGTCGACACCCGCAAAGCATTTGTTTTGTGACCAAAATATGGTGGAAGCGCAAAATGAACCGCTGGAACCTGCTGTGCCAGTTATAGTGCATGAACCAACTGTTATGCCCTTATCGAGCGTACCAACTGGCCGACCAAGATGCAAAGTGAATCGAGCTAATCGAGAATCATCCGTAACAAGTGTTGCTGAAGTTGTGTCTCCTGTTACTACGCATTCTATCGGTAACATATACGGAATGCAGCCATCGACGTCGGCAATCACAGCGGCGGGTCAAGCCTCTCCGAGGCCCTAGGCGTTATGGTAGACGGGGCCCCTTCACCAAATCCATCGACGGGGGGGGGGGGGGGGGGGGGGGGGGGGTTTGGTGTACGAATCATACACTGCAAATTTTATAAGTTTGCTGCAGTTACATTTTTTACTGAAAGCTATTGAGTAATACATGGTTTTCTCGTTTCACTGAATATCAGTAAAACAAATTACTGAAAATGCAGCTATTTATTCTGTCAAAACGACATTTCTGAGCTTCAAAAGAAAACATAATGCGATGCCCATTTGCTCGTGATGAACAAAAATTTGATTTGGTAACCGCTTACACCCCGATAAATTTTAGGTGCGTATTCGGCTTGCGGAATTAACGTTTTGGTTGAGAAAAATCTTCACACCACTTTGCTGTTCTTGCTGAAATTTCATGATAACCGTGAGTGCGTACCAAATCAACAAACTTGTTTCGACAAAATACAGTTCACATCTGTATAAATCTTTATGAAACAGAGATGAACAAGAGCAGCATGGACTGCCACCCGCGCATCAATAAAAACTCCAATTTCAATACTTTTTTTCGCCAATTTTTAATCGATATCAATGACTAAACAATCAGTAATATCAGAAAGGCTTTGTAGTATGTTCAAATTTTGGGTACTGTGGATACTGTTTCGAAGCGGACTTTCGACACTTGATCGTCTAGGCGATCATAAAAACCTTTCGGACGTTGGAGTTTAGAGGGATTACCTTGGGTAGGAGGACATAACTAAACTCCTTAAATGAGAAGTCGATAGATGATGGATGGGCTTAGTCCTATCCTGACAATCCGAACAAATCTGACCTGCCATGATCGGAGTTGGTTTTATCTATACTCAAAAGAAGTTAAAGGTCGGAAAGTTATCGTTTTCGCTAAGCTAGTTACATTTGTCTTTTATTGACAAGAACGATGGTTCTAAACGATATATTCTTTCCTACTTTACAGTTTCTAGCTCGTGTTTCATAATACGGACGATTTGATTTAAAATCGCCATCGTGAGCATAACATGAAAACAATATTTTGCTTTTACGTTGGTGTTTACCTTTACAATGAATACTGAAGTACCGTCTTGCTTCGAATTACGGCCACTTCATTTTCAATCGGTCAGAGCGATAACTTGTTGCACGCGGGAAAAACAATATTTTCATTCGAAAGTAACTGGAAATACCTTGTATTGCAGTATGTTTGTCTCAAGTAATCCACGGACCACAGGTCGAGCGGTGAGGGCCAGGAGAATGCATTTTTTTACACATATATTATTATATTATTACAGTTAATACCCAAATAACTGGTTTATGATATTAAACAATGCGATTGGTTATTGGTTTTCTTAAATTATTATATCATCCAAGCAAGTTTCAAATTCATTTTATTAAATAACTAAAATTGATTGTAAAGATTCTTCAATTAAGAGTCAGCAGCATAGTGTGTAAAAGTCATAAAAAGTTCCAAACAATTAAGCAAAATCGCAATATCGCTTCTGAATGTACCCTTCCTTCCATGTTGCAAAATGTTTTCAGGATATATCTGAAGATGGTACAAAAACCTTAACAGCTGAAAAATTATCGAGACAAAAGTACAATCGTTCAGTACTATTATGAGGCCACGGACAAGTAAGGCCAGGTCAGACCAATTGATAGTGCATTTCTTTAAAAAAAAAGCTCCAAGAAAATCGTTGCATCCTTAAAAAGTAATAGTGTGTAACCATTGTTCTCGTAAAATCAACAGTCAGGTTTTTATGGAATTATTCGTTTCTATTTTCTAATTTCTCCTCAAATTTGACCATATTAATTGGTCCGACAATCCATGTTATGGTGATCAAATTTGGAATAGTTCAACGATATGAATTGTCATATTAAAATATGTTCAGTTAATTTGTAATGAATAGGATCTTCCTATCTTTCAAAATCGCGCAAATATTTTCTCGGGCCTGACTGCATATTGTGGCGGGCCGGACTTTGCCCACCGCTGGCGTCAAATTTTACGCGATCATTCATATCGATATTTCCTTTCCGCCGACCCTTCCAAATTTGACCCAAACCCTTCAACAGCTTGCTTTTCCACCATCACTTCGTCCAGTCCCCAAAAGATAGCAGGGGCACGAGTTCTTAGTTTTTGCGTGATAACATAGAAACAGGCCAAATTAAAAAGCGCACACATCGACATCGGAATCGATTCTTGAATGAAACCTCAACAGATAAAAAGAGCGTGCTTGGTGTCAGCCAATTTTTCTTGCTAATTTTCTCCGGCTACGAACCGTTGTGTTGAGATCGGTTTCGGAGCCTTTTAATGTCGTATGTGCAAGTAGTTTGCGTGAGGCATCTCTTGTAACGGATTTCGCTTTACCCAACTCGCGCGTAACGTTCAATGCATTGGGCCAACGATGATGAAATGATATTGTTTTGAGCTGTGGGCATGTATCGCAGCGTTCTACGCTTCCAAATAAGGTGCACGTGTTAAACAAAAATATTGCACATGTTAAAAAGGCAAATGTTTTCTGCTTCTGATAGTAAAATGCTTATGATAAATAAAATAAATATGCTTCTGATAGGTCTGGTAGTAATAATAAATCTGATTGTAAACATAACCCCCGGGGGGAAAATGGAGGTATATTGGGTTGACAACACCAAATAGAAGGGGCCCCTCAATCGACGGGATCATCAACGGGGCCCCAAATGGACGCGGCAATGGAGATTGTTCTTCGTATTATGGCTGTGTATGGCTGTATGTAGATGCATCTGTAACGGTTTTTGGTCTTGTTGTATTCGCAAAACTTGCAATAGTCGATAAAAACCATATATAAATGAACATGTTCCATAGGTTCCTTGAGTATTTTTATACCCCTCCCCCCTTTCTTCTAACTGAAACCTTTCCCATTTCCCCTTCTCTTCGGTCCACAAACTGGATGTGTTCGATTAGGGCCAAGAATGAAAATTTTAGTTTTTGCATTAAAAGACACACACAATCCACTATCCCAGGCCAGGAATGTGAATACCATTTTTCGTGTGAAACAGCTGTCTGCTTTCGGCACAGAATCGCAAAGCGGTAGCAGGGGCCCCGTATACAGTATCGGACAGAAAGATAGGGCATTGGGGTTTTAACGCACCGTGCACCCGTTGGGCCAAGTTTATGAGTGGTTTGTATGTGTTTGTGTTTGTGTGTGTGTGTATGTGTGTGTATGTGTGTGTGTGTATGTGTGTGTGCATGTGTGTGTGTGTGTGTGTGGATGTATGTTTGAATGTGTATTGGTGTGTGTGTTTGTTTCACAAGTATGTCGTTTCGTATAGATTTGTTAGTAGCTTTTCTGTGTTTTGGGTAAGGTTCTAGATGTAATAAGCAGAACCACCGCCCTCGCGATCAGTGTGTTTTCGATGTATTAACAATGTTACGGTCTTCTTTCGCCGTGGTCTTCTGAGGACGTCCGGTTGACTTGCGCGTTTCGGTCGTCCAAACGCGTTTCAGTTGTCTAAGCACGTTTCGGTTGTCCGAAGCGCGTTTGCCACAAAAGTGCGCGATCGTTCCATTACGAACTCGATCCTTTTGCGCTTAATGCCAGCAGCAGCCATTCGCTTTTACATATGGCGCTGATAATCGGTACAACGTTTACCTCGACCCATTGTTACTAACATTGCTTGCTTGGACCGTCAAGAACGCGCTGGTTAAAAACTTGGACACGGCTGATCCCGTGCTCTGCCTGCGTTCTACTTCTATACGCGATGAATAACATCGTTGTCGAGCAGCGAAAACATCGCATGGATAAAAACTATCAACGAGTACGCGAGTAAGCGTCTTCCCTTCAAAATCGAGAACAGAATACTGCCGCGCTCATGAAACAAAACGCCCATTGAAAAGAACAACTGCGCGCCAGCTCAATGCACGCACAAAGTTTACCATTCGCACACAACGTGCAACGCAGAGATGCACGAAGGCCTTTCAATGGCGTGCACTGGAGAAACACCTGTGAGAGAATGCCGAGTTCATTGCTATTGTGCGTGTGTCCATTTCGCACCGGTGTCGCATTCACATTCATGAAACAGCAGACCTGCGTTTTCGTCCGAGGAACAAGGGCTGCTGTCGATGCAAACTTTAGTTTTTATCCAAGTGTAAACGCACAATGTTTCACATGATATCACACATAATAAGAATAATTTCAACGCAATATGACATCATGGCAAGCTATGTTTTTCAGACACAAACCCGCGCACTTGCAAATACATATTAAAAAGCACACTCACTTTCTACTACTACACACACACACATGCACACACACACACAAACACACACACAAACACACACACACACACACACACACACACTCACACACATACACACACACATACACACATACACACACACAAACACGAGTAACGTGGCAAAACAAGTGCACGGTGCATTGAAAAAAAAGGGTCCTATCTTAATGTCCGATACTGTACAACAACAGGACGGTTCATCCCAGCCAAGAGCGCACACAATGACATCGATTTAACCATTCCTCGAATGAAACCTCAACCCACTGAACCCACCGTTGACCAAACGACCTTCCTAGGCTTTTTAAAGCGACGCGAGCTTGGTGTCATTTTTTCCTGCTAATTTCTCCGGCTACGAGCCGGTGTATTGAAATTTTGTTTAGGGGCCTTTAATCTTTTGTCTGTGTATGATGTGTGCTTGTGGCTGTTGAAACGGGTTTTCTTTGTGGTTAAACGCAGCGTTCTGTTCTGTGTGCTGTGCATTGGATTTTAGCAGCAAGTGTCTCCGCGTTTTTTTTTTTTTTTGGTGAGCTCGTGCATCGACCATCCACACCAAGACACCAAATGGACGGGCCCTTCATTGACGGGGCCCCTTATAGACGGGGCCCCTTATCGACGGGGCCTCCTTACCGACGGGGGCCCTTACCGAAGGGGCCCCTTCATCGAAGAGTCCACATAATAGTTGGGGCCTCGTAAACCACCTTTGAGTTTTAGTTTCAGCATAGCTGTAACGGTTTTTTATCTTGTCTTCACGCAAAAAGTTGTATGTAAATAGTGATTAAACATCATTTTAATATTAACATGGCACAGTTTCTTTTTGGACATAGAAATACCACCCCTTCCCGATTTCCCCTAGTTGTCAGTTGACCACAAAAGTTGAGTAGGGCCCCGCGTGAAAATTTAAGGTTTTGCGTTAAAAGCAGGCACGCTCCACGATCTCAGGCTTGAGATGTGAATACCATTTTTCGCGTGAAAACAGCTGTCTGTTTTCGGCACACATCTGCAAAACAAGTATAGGGGCCCCTAGACAAGCGCAGGCACGTTTCATCCCAGCCAAATTGAAAAGCGCACACATCGATATCGATGGAATCGTTTCTCGAATGAAACCTCTACCCACTGGAGCACCGTTGCTTGCTTGATGTTAGTCAATTTTTCCTGCTAATTTTACCGGCTACGAGCCGGTGTATTGATATTGTGTTTCGGGGCCTTTAAACTTTTGTTTGGGTGTGTTGTATGCTTGTGTTGTGTAACGGGTTTTCGGTGGTAGTTAAGCGCAGCGTTCTGTGCATTCCATTTTAGCAGCAAGTTGCTCTGCGTGGTTGTGGGTTTGGGTGTCTCGTGCACAGGCCACCCACACCAGCAAAAATTGACGGTTTCTCGCTCTGTCCAATACTTTGCGCCAACGATGATGAGGTATTGATTTGAGCTGTGCGCGCGTGTCGCAGCGTTCTTCGCTTGCGACATTGATGCCAGTATTGGCAGATTTCTTAGAACATTTAATGTGCTGCTTTGAGTAGTATGGGCCCCGGTTTTCTGCAGTTCGGGGCCCTCGACAAAATACAGTGAGTAAAGCGATGGGAAAAATGAATTAATTAAAAATGTGTCTTTTTGAAATAGATGGTAAAAGTCCCATCCAGAGGGGGGGGGGGGGGGGGGTAGAATCAGTACGAAGTCGAACATCACAATGACGGGGCCCCCTAGATCGACGGGGCCCCTGGCGGCCGCCCAGTCCGCCCACCGTTTAACGCGCCACTGGGCAATCAATGTGAATTCTGCTGCCTCATCCGTTGTTCCTTCGATTAATTTGAATACGGCAGCTTTGCTTCCTTTTGGGACCGTGATCCGGACCATTGCACCATCCCTGCTGTGGAATGCTGCTGTAACATCCGTTACACATGCTGTAACATCCGTAGTAGCATCGACGGGAAAAACACCAACGTCAGCCACGTATAGCGGAGGAATATATGGCTTGCAGCCTTCGTCGTATGCTGCTGTACCTTCAAGTATCTCGTCGGTTAGAATGCCTAGGGCATTTATGTTTCCATCAGGAAACATGATCCGTTTCCCTGCACCAACGGTATCTGTGCACGGTTCAGCAGCAGTGCCTACGTCGGGAACAAGTACGGCATGGCATATGCAGCCATCGACGACTACTACAACAGTAACATCATACTCTGAGCCTACGGTAGGAATGCCGACCTTAGCTAGGCTTCCTTCTGGAACCATGGTTCGGATCGTGACACCGTCGATGTCTGCGCATAGTGCATCCACTGTGGTTAAATCGGGAACGACAATGGCTTGGCGTATGCAGCCATCGACAACTGCTGCTACAGTATATGTCCCATCATACGCTGGCTACAAAGTGAAAGTGGCTACAACGGATGCATTCCATACTGGAACCGAGGTTAAGCCCTTTTTGAAATCGGTGTCTACGCATGATGCGTCGGTAACGCCTGCGCCTGAAACACGATCCACGTCCAGTTATGTGGGGTCTGAGCCTTCAGTGTATATAAAAACACCATGTGTGCTTCCTTCAGGAACCATTATAAGGCAGATTGTACCATCGGTATCAGCGCAAAGTGTGTCTGTTGGGCTATTGCCTCGATCAACTTCATCAACGCCAGCCACTTTTCACTATACCGCTGCAGTTTCTAACAAGCAAATGTCGCCCGCTGCAGAAGTTTCATTTCTTTCTTCCGCCATGCCTTCTATACAAATTATCTCTTCGGAAACCGAGATTCAGACCATACCACCAGCAGCGCCTACACAAGAAACACCGGTATTGGCTTCGAAGGGTGCGGCACCAGAAACCATTGCAGCTTTAAATTATCCCGATTATTTAATGCCGCCATTGGCGACGTCTAGCATCCGATGAGTCTACGGTGAAAAAAATTTCATTAACAGAAACAGTAAAATTACCTCTTGTTACTGGGTCGCCATCGGACTTGAAAACTGCGTTTCCTTCGTCGAAAACAGCCACAGTAAAAACAACCACATTGCCCATTGTTTCGCCGACCCAGCATGATTCCGTTGATATGGTTGATCGAACAAATTCTAATGATGAACCGATAGAATATGATGATACAGTGGAGCACAGCAACATAACAGAACCAGTTGGTGAAAATGAGAAGCAGTGCGAACGAGTACACACATGCTGTTCCTTGTGTCGTGCGAATCGTAAAAAAACAGAAACAAGAAATTCACAAATGTTTGTAATGATTAGTGATATGTTCAATATCTTAAAACCTATGGCAAATGCACGGCTTAACGCGCTTTCGCTTGACATAGAAAAAATCAAAAGTATTGATTAAATGACAAGCATTTTTTCTATGCAACAACTCAGCGCATAGATGCTGATATAAATGCTGAAGATGCAAATAGTAGGATACACCAAGCTCTTGATAGACCCCAAATAACCAAATCGGCCTTAACCCACTGTAAAGCCACTTCAAACCCACGTGGGTTTGTGGTGGTCGATTCAGTCGTTAACCCACCAAATTTTAGAACAATCGGAGCTGCCAGTTCCGATCCGATGTATTTATCTTGCCCACCCTTAACCCACCTTTTCCAAAAATGCTTTGAGGAAAAGTTTGGTCAAGGGTTGGCTAAGGTCAATATGCTGAACAGGATTTTAACTCTTCGATTGATTATATTCATTCACTTACATCACTGCACTTAAACTTCCGCAATATTATTAGTCTATAAACTGTGCACTGACCAGCGAAATGGATGAGTCCATTTGCAAGTAAACAAACACACGCATCCACATCTTACACAAATATGTTTCACAACAAATGAACTTAAACATTCAAGTTTTATTGCTTCCTTTGCACAATTAAACACATTTTTGGGTGATACATGTTGAGTAAATGAATTACCCGGCATAAAAAACTAACTTAAACAAACTTTGAAGTGACCACTTCTGTAGATGTGTGGTTTAACCCACCAAACCGACAGTTTTTTGGCTTTGTTCGATGCAACTGGATTTTTAGTACAGGAAATTGGTGGCGTTTTCGGTATCTTGGTTATTTGGGACTTTTCGACAGAAATTTTTTTGCTACATGCAGTTGGTCGGGAAGAGGTAACCCAGACCCGAAACACAAATTTAGTGAATTTAAAAATGTGTTACGGCTTTTTCAATCAATAGCAACAAATCACTTTGGCATAGAGGTCGATTATGCTTATGTTGAGACCTACATTCAAGGTAAATTGAAACATGCACCGGCAAGAACGAACTTAAATGAATTTAAAACAACTGCAACGAAACGCAAGCGAAATTAACCATTAACCGAAATTAACATTAAGGTGAAGTCAACTGAACGGACTGTGATGTACATACAAATATTATCTTCCAAGTCATTAAAGCTAAATTTTAGACAATAGAGAATTAGAACAAGAAGATGAAGTCAACTGAACGAACTGTGATGTATATACAAATATTATCATTTAATCTATTTAAGGTAAATATTAGACAATAGAGAATTAGTACAATAAGATGAAGTAAACTGAACGAACTGTGATGTATATACAAATATTAGCCTTTGAACTATGTTAGCGAAATCTTAAAAAAGGCTGTATGTTTAACATTTCTCTTGTTGAACAACAATAATGATTTATTTTCCAATAGGCTAAGAAAAGTTAAATAGCCGTAGAAAGACTGAATATTAATGATGGAAACTGCGATATTTGTTAAAGCTATGAGCTATGATTAAATGAATTACTATTTTATTATATAAGTGAATTCAACGGATACGGGTAACATATAGAAATAAAATTATCAAACAAACATCATAATGCGTGTAAGCTTTTGGGTTCGAGCTTAACTTTATTACTTTATTATTGCTTTATGCTTTATTGATCCGAACTGGCCAATGGTTGCGAGAGAAGTGGCCGAGCGATCGGCGCATCCGATCGCTGCTTCCTCATTCGTCCTGCACTAAACTAATCTAATTCTAATTTTATATACATACAAATACGCTCTGTCTATTTACTCTATACCACAAGGTGATATCCACTTTAGGTGGTGTATATGAGAGTGGCATTGAGATTGCGGCATCTGATCAGAAAAAATCTCCCTTCAAGTTAAATATCAAAACAAAGGTTAGCTGAACAATAAATAGTTGTAAATAGTTATTTATTTATGTTTTTACAATAAAGTATGGAGCATAGGTACAAACATTAATCTATTATCACTTATATTAATTGCTACCATTTTACATTTTATATCTGATTGTAAAAATACCATTTCATTTGTGGAAAGATGGCACATGTTCGCTTCAAACATATCTATCATCCACCTAGAGGAGTGGTATGTGGTACTTTCATCTATTTCACTAAAAGCCTTGCCGCTAATGTACATAACTGATCCTTCCATTTTTGCACTGGTATATTGAACTATATAATCATCGTGAGCTAAAAACCAATTGGATTGCTTACTGGGATAAAGAGTAATAATCGAATTAACGTGTGCAACTACACCATTACTTTTAGATTCAATGTAAGGAAAAGGTTAATGTTCACTGCTTGACGAGCGTGTTGGAATCTGTTCAGATATCCTGTTCGCCGTCTGCACCAAAACCTTATGTCCATTTCGTAGGGTTTTACCCACATCCTGTAATTTAGCTTCATAGCGATACGAAGAAAATTTAGGAAGTGGTCCAAATTTGTTCACATCTTCGAAAACATGGAATAAATTATGCACATTACTGGTTATCCGATGTTCCCCGTAAATAGTACCATACTGTACAACAAACTGTTTAAGCATAATATGTGCAGCTGGCCAATGTTCTTTGTAAGAATCAGAAGAGAACAGTCTTATCGCACTAAAGTATAACATAAAATGTTTATACTGTTCTTTTGTTAACACCTCCTTCAACACTATGAAACTAGCATAGTTCAAAAACATATTGACATATTGACATATTGGCTTTCCAAAAACCGGTATCTTCAATACTACGCAATTTGCGGCGAAACTCTACAGGAATTTCCACCTTGTCAAGAATGTTATTGTTCCTATCAATTGTTTCTTTACTCCATTTCGGACCACTACCTAACTTGCCGGATTTCCAGCCGTTTATTGACGTTCGTGTAACTCCGAAGTCAATCAGATGCAACAGATCTGCAATAATAACATTCTTGATGATATCGAAATGGAGAAGCTTAATAAGTGGCGTTGTTTCCCTGTGATGTTCGCCGTAGTTACAGTTCCTAAAGTTTTCGTGCGTTCTCGGCGGTGCGTCTATGTCGGGAAAACACATCACTCTTGCAGTTTTGTTGAATTTTCCTTAAACGGTACATTTCTGGCAACCATTTTTGTGATTGAAGTATGCTACTCCTGAAATTTTTTTTTTTTTTTAAATAAACATGTTGTCGTTTGAACTAGATTTTAAACAACCTACCTTTAATAAAAGCTCGTGCAGGTGAGTCAGCGATGAAAGCCCAAACGCGTACTGTGATCAGCTTATTGGCTATTACAATGCCAGTCTCCATTAATTCGTTGAGCTCATTTACTAGAGGTTCAAGGTATTCCTTCAGGCTTGCGGGTTTTGATTCTCCCAAAAAATTTCCAACCATTAATACTGGAACCTCGGGCATCTCTTCAATGCTCATTAATATTGGCCAAAACTGCTTACGAGAACTTTTGTGTAATGGCAGTCCATCGATGGAGAAGTTTAATGAAAATTTGTTGACTCTTGGTTGAACATTACCAAATTGTTTCACAAGAGCTGCTTTTATTCCTGGATACCAAAATTCTCCTCCTGCTATTTGCTTTATTTTTCGTCCACATTGCTTTGTTCTAAGCAGTGTTCGTGCATCTTTGGGCAGCTTATAACTTGTTGTATCGCGTAATATTTCTGACAGTCCGTTGAGAGTCGTATGCGTCTGATACGTTTTCAAAGCCCAAATTCTGAGTCGTTCCGCCATCGCCTCACTGTTAGTTGGTACGGTTTGCTGTGCACTATCGGAGCCTATCTCTTCTATGTTTTCGGTGTCGTCTATATTTTTATAACTTTCTATATTGTCACTCTCGTCGAAAATTATCCAATCACCAATGTATTCTTCTTCAACGATCTGCTCTTCAACTGGGTAGCTGATACATTCTTGGTCACTTGTTGACGGAATATTTGAAACACTAGGGATCTCTGCATCCGGCGATGCCATATTTTGGCTCTGTAGGTCATCGGACCTACTGCTGCTACTATCATCAAACGTTTCTGCTTCGTATCGCTTGTTCATATTTTTGATTATTTTATACATCGAACCCGTTTCGCGCATTCTTTTATCTGAACCTTTTTCACCCATCCTGTTTTCCGAACATGTTCCACGCTTCCTTTTTCCAGAATCACGATTTTCACTATTTTCACTGTTCTCAGTTTCACGGTTATCAATTGCACGATTCTCCATAGTTAAAATCCAGGCAAAATACAGTATTCGTAAGCTCGCAAAATATATCTTCAGTCTGACTTATTACAATTTGACTGCACAAAAATGTTTAAAGGGAATACGAATGTTCAACTCCTAATGAAGTGACTGCCCGAATACAATTGACAGAAGTACAGTATGTGTTTGTTTTTATAAGCACGATAAAAGGTAAAACAATCGATATATCGATACTGTGTAGGATTGCGCCCTACACTAGATTACCTTAAACTCGCGATTCGAGTTTCAAAGGGAGCAAAAATCAGCACGATACCAAATACACCAGAGAGCGCTGACAAGTGTCAAGTAAGAGCTACCCGCCAAGGACTCTGTACAAGATTTGCCAGCTGGGTGATTTGAAGATATAGAACAATAAATTCTGACTCCACAATCTGTGCTGTTAACTGAATTCTGCATGTATTTCTTCGGGTACTTATTACACAGTGCTGTGTTCCGTTAGCGATGTTTACTTTTTGGGGTTTGTACGCTGGCTTAATTTCCCCTCTTTCCGTTAACATACAAATGTTTCCTAGTTATTAGCCAATACACCACTCTTTGACCCCATAGTTTGCATAATTAACTATGTAGATGGCGCTACTGTGAAGTGTGGAATAGTTGTGTTATTGCCTCGAGATGGCGCTGCTCTTGGTTTTACGGCTTACTTTGCGTATACAACAAATTGCCTATATGGCGCATTTAAATCCTAAACAGATACTTTGACAGGTATTTTTTATGACAAGGTAAGGATAATAACCGATACTTTGTTAGGTAAAATGTATAACTAAGGAAAAATAAACATCGTACCCTTATTCGTGTACCAGAGTTTTTATATGATACGACAAACCAGGTACCAGAAGGGTACAAATAACACGTTTTTAACAACAACAACAAACAATATGTAATGTACTACAAGTAACAAACAAAAACTCACGTTACTTTTTTTTACCTTTGTTCACAAACACTGCACTTTCTTAAAACGTAGTTGCACACTCCTTAAAGCATTTCACATATTTCACAAAATATTGTATAACTAGCAAAACTTTAAATATCGAATGCTAAAATAAACACTATTGAAAACACTTGTTTCACGCAGACGCTAGTGGATTAACCGTAGAGTTGGCAACCAGATTTACACACGTAAGTTGGCAACCGGCATACCCGGGTATTCCACACGTTTTGATGCAAAAAATTAACGATTTTCATAGGTAACCAATGTTTTCTATATTTTAATGCTGTAAGCAAGTAATGCCGACCATATATTCTCTTCTATTTCATTTATTCATGAAGTTTTTTTCATTTTATTATAAAAATAACGGTCAAATTGAAATTTGGAATCGCTTGAATTTGACTCGAAAATAAGCACAATACGAAAAGAGGAAGAAGAGAAACGTCATTCTCCATACAGAATGTATGGAATACCCGGGTATGCTGGTTGCTAACTTACGTGGTAAAGTTAAAAAAATTCAAAATAAAATACTTACAGACTGTTTAAAATTACAATTTATGCATCAAAAAATCAGAAATTAAAAGTTGGTAAATTTCAGGTCAATAAAAGCAATGAATCAAAAGTTATTTCAGTTTAAAGTTTAAAAAAATACCCGGGTATCCGGTTGCCAACTTAAAGGTTAAAGATAGAAAATTTTCGAAGTGTCAACTTGTCTGCGTCGCTGAAAATTTATTCACGTAAGTCAGAGTGAGAAAGCTCGGAGTACTGCGATCAAAAGTTGTAAAAGCGGGACGGAGGAACGCACATGCAACGACGAGCACACCAAACTGAGCGCGCAGGCTGAAAGTGAACGCACACATTCACACATGTGTAGTTGTGTGAGTGCAAAAACTGTGTAGAAACCAAAACACGCTCTCGCCTCCGAGCAATTCCGCGTATTTCCAGCCGTCTCCCCCTGCTTCTACATGCCTCTCGCCTGAAAGACGCACACTTTTACATTCTCTTTGCTAGTAGGGGATGCAGCTGCAACGGTTTTTGGTCTTGTTGTGTTAGCAAAAATTGAAATAGTCGATAAAAACCATGTATAAATGAACATGGTCCATAGGTTCGTTGAGTATTTTTATACCATTCCCCCCTTCCTTCTAACTGAAACCTTTCCCATTTCCCCTTCTCTTCGGTTACAAACTCGATGTGTTCGATTAGGGCCAAGAATGAAAATTTTAGTTTTTGTATTAAAAGACACACATAATCCACTATCCCAGGCCAGGAATGTGAATACCATTTTTCGTGTGAAACAGCTGTCTGCTTTCGGCACACAATCGCAAAACGGTAGCAGGGGCCCCATATACAAGTACAGGACGGTTCATCCCAGTTTTTTTTTTTTTTTTTAAAGAGCAAAATATGATTGTGTTTATTCATACACTAGAATACATCGATTGATTCAGTTCAGTTGACGAAATCTTAACTAGGTTTCCTGCCTGGTGGTGTTTACGCTAGGGGTTTGAACTTACAGCTCAAGCTTTTCTTTTGTTTGAGGAAGAAAATGAATGTTTTCCTTAATAACAGCACAGAGTGGCTATGTAAATGAAGCGTTTAGCTACTGTGAGGATAAAATCCATAATGAAATTGATAGGAGAAGAATATTTACAAAAGCTTACTACACTAACTACCCTAGCTTAACCTAACTTAATTGCGAACTAGAGTACTAAAATAAGTTCCTTATACTATCCGAATCCGAATTTATACAGGTCTGTCGAAGTCGATCTAGGATATCCTGGATCTTCTCCGTTAAAATGGGCAAACCAGTTTGTGCATGCAGATCTGTGGTGGGGTACCGATTTGGAAAGTTCATTATTAATTTCAAAAACCTGTTTTGAATGGTTTGTAACGATTTAAAATTGGAATTTGAACATTTATGCCAAACGTTACATGCATAGGTTATTGATGGAAAAACAATCTGACTGTAAATAATCTTTTTGTTTCCAGTGACAAACTTGATTTGCGCTTGATGAGAGGGTATAGACTCTTTAGCATCCAGGTTGTCTTGACTTTGATGTTTTGGACATGATGTTTAAAACAGAGCCGCTGATCAAAAACTACACCTAGATATCGTGCGGTGCTTGTCCATGGAATGTTAATGGGACCCAATTTAATATTTCCAGCCTTACGCTCTATTGTGGAAGTTCTAGTGCCAGTTCTGTATGGGACTAATAGCATTTGAGTTTTGTTGGAGTTTATGTTAATTTTCCAGTCGTTCAGATACTTGACAAACGTGTCAAGGCCTCTCTGAAGTCCGGTACCAACGTGTCGTAAGGTCCTGCTTGAGCACAAGATGGCAGTGTCATCCGCATACAAGGCCAGATCCGTGCCTGACCTCAGTGAAGGAACATCGGCCGTGTAGCAATTGTACAACAGAGGACCGATAACACTCCCCTGTGGTACACCCGCACAATTGGAATATGATTCGGATTTTTCCGAATTCACGTAAACAGCCGATGTTCGTTCACTGAGGTAGTTTTGGACCAAATGAACCAAGTAGGAAGGAAAACCCTGCAGTCTGAGTTTGTAAATGAGACCATTATGCCAAACGCTATCGAACGCCTTCTCCACGTCTAGAAGGGCTATGCCAGTGGATTTTCCACTTATTTTGGCATTGCTAACAATCTGCATCACTCGCTGTAACTGCATGGCAGCCGACCGCTGCCTCCTGAACCCAAACTGTACGTCCGGTAGGATGTTGTTAGCAGACACGTGGGTCTCCAACCTCGTGTGAATTATCCTTTCGAATATTTTGCTAATGGCACTCAATAAAGAAATAGGACGATAACTCGATCCCGAGCATGGGTCCTTTCCAGGTTTCAGCACTGGCACTACTTTAGCAAGTTTCCACACTTTTGGAAAATATCCCAATTCAAGGCACCTGTTAAACACCCTAGTAAGCAAGATGGCAGTGCTGTAACTAACGTGTTTGAGCATAACATTGAATATGCCATCCGGTCCCGGAGCCTTGTAGCTAACACTGTATTTAATGGTTTTTAGAACTTCCCCGCAGGTGACACGGTCAATCTCTGTGGTATCCACAGGTACAGAACTTAACTCCCTGATGCTAGAATGAACAGCATCCTCAAACGGGCTTGTGAGTGGATCACTAAGCCTGTGGGCTAGCGCGAAATGAGAAGCCAAAGTTTCAGCTTTTTCGCTAGGAGTGAAAGCGGAAGTAGAAGTGTTTTTAAGAATGGGGATGGGCTTCCTTTTTTCTTTCAAAACCTTTGTCATACGCCAGAAGGGCCTCGAGCATTTTGGGAAGGTACGTACCCTGTTCGCAAACTGGTTGTTCCTAACTTCAATGAGTCTGGCCGCAACCAGTTTAGCTGCTTGTCGGAATGCAGAGTAGAAGGCCTTATCTCCTGTCCTTTGAAACCTACGCCTGAAAGAGTTTTTAACGCGTATAAAACGCTTTGTCACCGCATCCAGTTCTAGAACTTTATCTCGGATGTGTACCAAGGGGACCGCGCATATCTCGGCCTCCCTCATACAATCAACGATGCTGGAGATTGCTGCGTCGATATCCTCAACCGTAACGAGAGAGGGGGAGGCATCGATGTGCTCCCCCATGTGGTGTTCAAAACGAAGCCAGTCCGCTTCCCGATAATTTCGCTGCTGTCGTCTGATTTGTGACCCCGAAGCACTGATACCCATCGTCACCGGTAGGTGATCAGATGAAAGTCCCGTGATAGTGGTCGGAACATCAATGCGGTTGGATATATTTGTTAAAAATATATCTATCGTTGAACTGGAATTACCTGTGTGGTACGTCGGACGAAATGGGAAAGCCACAGTGTAGGACCCCACTTGTGAGTCCTCCCACAATAGCCGCCCGTTTTTGTTGGCGCGGACGTTGCCCCATTCCTGATGACGCGCGTTCAGATCTCCAGCTATGATGAATCTAGCTGATCTACGTGTGAGGATACGGAGATCACGTTGCAGCATTTGTGTTGAACCATCAGCGTCGCGAGCCTGCTTCGGGCAGTAGACTGAGATGAAATCAATGTTGCCCTCAGCTGATGGCACTTGAATCCCAACTGCCTCAATAAGCTGTGTCAGGTAGGGAGAGTGTTTTGAATGCTAAAGATCGTCGGATAGCAATCAACACTCCTCCTTTAGTTTGATCCAGGCGGTCAAGGCGTACTACTGTATGCTCTGGCAGAAAGAAGGATTTTTCTGGTTTCAGATGCGTTTCTGTCAGCGCAAGCAAGTCGACAGCCTCATTTCGGAGGAAGTCTATTAGCTCTAATCGTTTAGGTAGGACAGAGCAAGCATTCCATGTTGCGCACTTGATCATCTTAAAGATGGACGGTTCATCCCAGCCAAGAGCGCACACAATGACATCGATTTAATCGTTTCTCGAATGAAACCTCTACCCACTGAATCACCGTTGACCAAACGACCTTCCTAAGCTTTTTAAAGCGACGCGTGCTTGGTGTCATTTTTACCTGCTAATTTCTCCGGCTACGAGCCGGTGTATTGAAATTTTGTGTAGGGGCCTTTAAATTTTTGTCTGTGTATGATGTGTGCTTGTGTCTGTTATAACGGCTTTTCTTTGGTGGTTATACGTAGAGTGATGTTCTGTGTTCTGTGGATTGGATTTTAGCAGCAAGTGTCTCTGCGTTTTTTCGGTGAGCTCGTGCACCGACCATCCACACCAAGACATCAAATGGACGGGGCCCCTTATTGACGGGGCCTCCTTACCGACGGGGGCCCTTACCGACGGGGCCTCCTTACCGACAGGGGCCCTTACCGACAGGACCCCTTCATCGAAGAATCCACATAATCGTTGGGGCCCCGTAAACCACCTTTGAGTTTTGGCTTCAGTATAGCTGTAACGGTTGTTTACTTTGTCTTCACGCAAAAAGTTGTATGTAAATAGTGACAAAACATTTTAATATTAACATGGCCCAGATCCCCTTTGGACATATGAATACCACCCCGTGCCGATTTCCCCTTTAGTCAGTTGACCACAAAAGTTGAGAAGGGCCCTGCGTGAAAATTGAAGGTTTTGCGTTAAAAGCAGGCACACTCCACGATCTCAGGCTTGAGATGTGAATACCATTTTTCGCGTGAAAACAGCTGTCTGTTTTCGGCACCATCTGCAAAAAGTATAGGGGCCCCAGACAAGCTCAGGCACGTTTCATCCAAGCCAAATTGAAAAGCGCACACATCGATATCGATGGAATCGTTTCTCGAATGAAACCTCTACCCACTGGAGCACCGTTGCTTGCTTGATGTTAGTTAGTGTTGGGTAAAATAGCACAATTGAGTGTGCTGTGCGTACACTCACGCACATCTCAGTGTGCGGTGCACATTTCGCACTGTGCGCGCTCTCCGCACTGTGCGCGCACTCCGCACTGTGCGCGCACTTCGCTCAGTGCGCGCACTTCGCACTGTGCGCGCACGTCGCACTTTTCGCACAGTACGAGCGCACTCCGCACTTTACGCACACTTCGCACAGTGCGAGCGCACTCCGCACTTTACGCACACTTCGCACAGTGCGCGCACTTTTCGCACACTCCGCACAGTGCGCGCACTTTTCGCACAGTGCGCGCACTTTTCGCACAGTGCGAGCACACTTCATGCTGTGCGAGCACACTCCGCATAGTGCGCACACTTTACGCACAGTGCAAGCACAGTCCGGACGTTTCGCACACTTCGCACAGTACGAGCACACTTCGCACAATGCGAGCACACTTCGCACAGTGCAAGCATATTTTGCAAATATTGTGCAGTGCTTCACTTTGTTCTGTGCGAGCACACTTCGTACCATGTTAAAGGAAGTCAGGTGGTGTAGTACTGAGCATATTTTGACAAACCGCCTTTTAGCATTAGCATCAGTTAGCATTAGCGACTCCGATCTGTTGGTGCAACGAGTTCAAGTCGGGGCGAATCAAAGGTCCATAAATCGCTTGCACACATTCATACTACACACATGCCCATCGCTCCCCCCTCTCGCCCTGTCCCATGTCCAAGTTAATTACAAAATTTGACTAGAGCTCCGAGTGAAAATTGTAATTTTTGCATTAAAACATGCCCTGCTATCGCAAGCCTGCGACGCGAATAGCAGTTTTCGCGTGAAACCAGCTGTCTGTTTTATTGCACAATCGCAAAGCGGTGGCTCCGAGTACAAATTCAAGAGAAACCTCAACCCACTGGAGCGTCGTTTACCTACGACCTTCACAGTTCATAGTTGTTTTAAAGAGACGCGTGCGTGGTGTCAGATGATTTTTCCTGATAATTTCTCCGGCTACGGACCGCTGAGTTGATATTGTGTTTTCGGGGCCTTTAAATTTTTGTGTGGATGTGTTGTATACTTGTGGTTGTGTAACGGGTTTTCGATGGTGGTCAAGCGCAGCGTTCTGTTCATTCGATTCTCGCAGAAAATGTCTCCGCGCAGTTTCGGTGTGCTCGTGCACCGGCCATCCACAGAATTATGTTTCTCGCTCTACCCAATGCCATGTGTTGGGACCGCGAAAAATAATACCGAATGATTTGATGTTTCGAAATTGATCGCGTTGATCTCGTGTAGATAGGGCCTAAAAAAGGTGACGTGAAACCTTACGAAGTTTCCACCGTTGTAAGGCTTTGCCATCGTGAAAGAAGATATAAAGGAGCGGAAGGAGGCAAACTATCCCTTTGCTTGAACAACTATTACCACTGAAGAAAGTTACTATATAAAAGGATAGTCAACGAAAAATTAATCGTTCTTGATTTTTTTGTGACCTTTAAATTACGAAAGAAACGAGTGCGGCGGGGCCGCAACAAAACTTTTATATATACTTTGATAAGTGGCGCGTGTTTAAGTGAGCATTACTTGCGAGCAAAGTGTTAGCGTGGACAATCTGGCGAATTCTAGTCGTGGACTATACAGATTCCTAGAAAGTGTCGCACGTGCATAGGTACCGCGAGTGCTAGGAACAATTCGTCGAACGTAATCAAGGATTACACAGATTCACGAATAGTGTTCGGAACGTTTGAGTGAACAATATTGCGAGTGCAAATCTGATGGTTTAGCACGGTAAATGTCGCGAAAAGGTTCACACAAATTTCTGCGAAGGTGTTAGTTACCGTATGCGGTAAAAGGTGGCCAGGCAAATTCCCAGTGAATAACCCAGCACGCACGTGTGTAAGAAATTCGGTGACGTTTTTAGCGTGATTAGCGAATTGTTTGAAGTGTGCGCGTGTGCGTGAAGTTCAAAGGGACACGTTTCGCAGGGACTGTTCGCGTCGGTGGTCCGATCGTGGACAAGCGTCAACGTGAGTGTGTGAGTTGGAAAGCTAGGTAAACGTTTCTAGGAGCAGTTCACGTCGGTGGCCCGATCGTGGACGAGCGTAAATGTGTCAGTGTGTGCACAATCGGTCAGCACGCTGCTGCACGAGAAATTCGGTAAATTTCATTGTAAGCTGTTCGCTAAGCAGTGCACCTGCTCATGTGTGTATGCGTATTAGATAGGGAATTGCGTTGCGATCCGTTAGTGCGGTACACAGGAGCACGTTGCCTCCAGGACAGTGTCGGTGGTCCGATCGTGGACACGTGTTAACGCATACGTGTGTGTGGGTGTAGGTGTTCAACGTACAACACATTAGTTGAGTTAAACGATCCTCTCTCAGAAGTGTAGTTGTGCTCAAGCAAATGAGCGCCATTTGTATTCTCTTAGAATAGGCTATAAAGCATTTGTCCTAGTTTGTCGTTGCCAAGTCGAGTCAGAGACAAAGGATTGAGTGAGTGTGAGTGTAGCCGATAGAGAAATATTCAGTATTGTCTTAGGATACAAAGTAACTAGAACAGTGTGCTGCGACGGTTTCGATTGTATAAGTATGCGTGAGTGTTTCTCGCAAATAACGAATTGAGTGTCAAATCAGGGTGCAAAGACCTTCCCGGGATAGTGATAGATTGGTGTTCGATCGTTTTCGGTTGTGTTCGATCGTGTTGAACTTGTTCGAGAGTGCGCGTGTGTCTAGGAGAGCAACGACCTTCGGACAATTAGACTATGGTGATGAGTTCCTGAAATCAGCTAGCAATTGCAATTGTGTTAGGACAATAGCAAAAAGACATTGGTACCCGGTTCAACGAAACATCGACGTACAGCAGAGCCACGTGGTCGAGCATCGGGTGTGGCGCATGAGCTTCTGGTGGAACGGCAGCGATAAGTCAAACAAGCTTGGTTCGTAGACTTATTATATTGTTCGATTATTATACCCTATTAATATTTTAGCATGCCGAAAACACGAAGTGAAAAGGGAATGGAAGTCGTGGAAGCTGGGACCAGCAAGGGTACGACGACCCCCTCAAATGAAAGCAGCGAGGCGGAAGACGCCGGTTTAAATCGGACGATTCTAGAGAACACCGAAGAAGAAATGTCACGACTAATCGCAGAGGAAATTGCTCGTCACACCAGAGAGATGTCACTTCGAAAGCAACTTTTAGAGCTGAAAATAAAGCACCAGAAGGAGTTGGAAGAGATGGAACGATCACATCAGCAGCTAAACATCAGCCTTCCTGTTGTGGAAACCAAGCCATGTGTAGCAACAGTATCGAGTATTACACCCGAGCAGCGCTTAGCACGGAAATCAGTGAATACCAGCTTGGCGAAGTTTAACGGTAATATAGAAGAATGGCCTCTATTCATCAGTAGCTACAAGTATACGACCGAGTCCTGCGGATTTTCCAACATGGAAAATCTTAAACGTCTACAAGATTGCCTAACTGGAGAAGCTCTGGAACAGGTTAGAGGGTCACTAGTAACGCCAGAAACAGTTCCAAGTTTAATTGAAGACTTGAAAAATCTTTTTGGACGACCACAGAAGCTTCTAAAAATGATGCTACGGAAAGTTCGTGAAACGAAGGCGCCTACCGAAGATCAGATCAAGACTTTCATAGTATTCGGGATGAAAGTAAAGCAGCTTAATGAACATCTAGTAGCGTGCGAAATGACAGACCATCTAGGCAATCCACTACTGGTCGACGAATTAGTAGGAAAGCTTCCCACGAGCTATAAACGAGAATGGGTCCAATTCATGAAAGGCAAAGCTGGGAAAGCCCTTTGTTTGTTTAACAAGTTTATCCAATTAGTGGTGAGCGAGCTAGCAGAAGTTGATGAGTATGACTTAGAGCCTTCAAAGCGACGTGACAGAAAGGATGGAAATTTTCAATCAGAATTCCACAAGAAGCCATCGTCCACAAGCCGATTCAAAAAGGAATACACCAATGTTCACCATTCTAAAGAAGATGCTTCTCCGAAAAGAAGCCCAAATTGCTGGATATGCAAGCAAACAGGACACACGTTAAATAATTGCAATCAATTCCAACAGATGACGGTAGCTGAGAGAATAGCTGCAGCAGAGAAAGCGAAGCTTTGTAAAACATGTTTGAGCAAATTCTGCCATGGCGTATGTCTTAGATCGTTGCGGTGCGAAGTGAATGGCTGCGGAAAACAACATCATACGCTGGTGCATCGAACCGAGGAACACGTTCAGCTACAGAGAGCTGATTCAAGCGGAGATGCGCTGCGAACACAAGTAGTGATTTATCGAACGATACCCATCACTCTTCATTACGGCGAAAATAGTATTGATACTATAGCATTTGTTGACGAAGGCTCGTCAGCAACTTTAATAGACGAGTGCGTTGCTGAACAGCTGAAAGCAGATGGTCCAAACGAGCCGTTGCAGATAATATGGACTGGAAACATAAGTCGCATTGAAGACCGATCCAGGAAGTTGGATCTTTTAATCTCGAGTCAAGGATCAACCCAGAAGTGGAAACTGTTCGAACCTCGTACAGTGGCTGGACTCATGCTACCGAGTCAATCCTTGAGGTTAGCTGATGTGGTAAAGCGATATAAACATCTGGCGGACATTCCAGTCACCGAAAATAGTCAGCAAAACCCTTTGATAGTAATAGGGCTTAACAACATCGAACTGTTCGCAGCATTGGAGACCAGAGTTGGCAATCCAGGTAAACCGGTTGCAGTTCGATCGAAGATAGGCTGGACCATTTACGGTGTAACTGACAGCGCTTCGACTCCCCACGTTGTGATGAACCTGCATCGTATCACTGCAATGACCAATCGAGATCTTCATGATGTTCTTGGGAACCAGTATAAGTTGGAGCAAATGAGCATTCCTGCCTTTGAAGTTCCAATAGCACCTGACGAAAAACGAGCAAAGGACATTCTCAAGAGAACGACGAAACGAATTGGGAACCGATTCGAAACAGGGTTTCTGTGGCGAGATGATAATCGTGTTTTTCCAGACAGCTATCCTACAGCAGAAAAGCGCATGCAACAACTGGCGAAACGTCTGAAAAGGAATCCAGCCTTGGAGTCAAAGGTAGCCGAAATGATTAAAGAGTACGAGCGAAAGGGCTATGCCCATAAGATCACCGATGATGAATTATCTGGATTCTCGCCACAAGAGGTGTGGTATCTACCCCTTAACGTGGTACACAATGCTAAGAAACCAGAAAAGATCCGTTTAGTGTGGGACGCAGCGTCAACGGTGGCAGGAGTTTCGTTGAACTCTATGCTACTTAAAGGACCAGATATGTTAGTTCCTTTACCGAGAGTCGTGTGTCGATTTCGAGAACGAGTTTTCGCCTTTGGAGGCGACTTGAAGGAAATGTATCATCAGTTGCGCATAAAAAATGAGGATAAACAGGCGCAACGATTTTTGTTCGGCAGCGATACGAAAGGCAAGCCACAGGTTTACGTTATGGACGTAGCTACGTTCGGTGCTACGTGCTCACCCTGTTCAGCGCAATTCGTGAAGAACATGAACGCCCTTGAGTTCAGTGAGCAGTATCCAGAGGCAGCGCGAGCAAACATAGAAAAACACTATGTTGACGACTACTACGATAGTGTTGATACAGAAGCGGAAGCCATTAAGCTGGCAAAGGAAGTCCGGCACATTCACGCCCAAGGAGGATTTCATATCCGCAATTGGATGTCCAATTCATCGGCATTCTTGGATGAGGTTGGAGAGAGAAGCGAGAAAGCAGCGTTGCAGTTTTCAAGCGATCAGAGCACCATATATGATTGTGTTTTGGGAGTTAGTTGGAGATCAAAAGACGATGTTTTTTGCTTCAGTGTGCTGTCAGACGCGGATCATCAAAGGTTCATCGTTGATGGATTTCGACCCTCGAAGCGGATTGTGTTGAGCGTGGTGATGACTTCATTCGACCCGGTGGGTCTGATTACTCCAATCACTATTCGAGGTAAGATGCTGATTCAGGACTTATGGCGAACCGGATGTGACTGGGACTCGAATATTGACTCCGGATCGTTTGAAAAATGGAAACGATGGCTAATGTTGGTGCAAGAAGTGGGGTCGTGTTTAATTCCTCGTAGTTACTTCGGAAGAGTACCGTCAACTGAGATCGAGAAGATAGAGCTACACGTATTTTGCGATGAGAGTGAAACAGGGTTTGGTGCAGTTGCCTACTTCAGAGCGATTATTGGTGGAGCAGTTAGTTGTATACTGGTAATGAGTCGTGCCAAGGTGGCTCCCCTGAAGCCGATGTCGATACCTCGTCTGGAACTTGAAGCGGCAATTCTAGGAGTACGTCTATCGACAAAGGTGCTGGAGAATCATTCATTGAACATCTCTCGTACATACTACTGGACTGACGCAAAGGTAGTTGTTGAGACGTTATCAACAGCACTCTTTCTTTCGCCCGCAGTAAATTATTATTAATAAAAACAAGCGTTTTTTAAGCTATCTTTTAGTTCGAATTTTATTGAGAGACGCTAAAAAATCCGTCACTTGTCTCGGGCTAAGGCGAAAGAGTGAACTTTCTTCTCTCCCGTAGCCCCGATCGTGAGCCTTCGCGAGTACTCGGCCCGATCAGTGTTGGACGTTGTCCACGCTAATCATTTACCGCGTCGCCCTCTGTCGACAATTACAGGGAACAACACCTTCTGTGCGAATCGGTTGTTAATAATTATTAACACTCTCCGCCAGTGTTTGCGAGCCATGCAAACACTCTGATTCTTCCGATTCGGTATTGTCTCTCGGTGCCTCCTTTTCATGTCCGAACGCAATTCTACTCTCAGTAAATGACCTGACTCGTGTTTCGTTTGGCCAGCACTATAAAACACTTCATTCCTCATTTTAATTATCTGGTTGATCTGCCCTGCTTGGTTGTTCACCCCTGCCTGATTGCTATCTTTTGTCAAAAGAAATGGCGGATCACATTTTTCTAAGCAAATAGCGGCAAATAACTTTTTCAGTTCTAGAAATGCGTATACATAAGCTAAGCACGAAATTATATCTCCTTGTTTCACCATGGTTATGACATTTAAACAATTACTAAATGGACAACTGAAGGCGTGTTTGTTTTGTGTGTCTTCTCCTGAACTATTTCACTTCTGCACTGACCTGTTCCGAATTTCCTCAGGAACTTTTACGTAGTTAGCATGCATGAATTGGACAGGGAAATAACACATGCCCTTCCAGCGTACTTTCACCTACACTACTACACTTTAGCGCTGCTTTGTTCCGACTTGCCTCAGGAACAGTTTTATCAACAGCGGGTGTGTTTCGCAGGGTACTATACACTTGCAGGCTTGCAAAACACAGTTACAATTGTACATTTGTTCCTAATATAATTTATCCCGCTTTATTCACGTGGTTTTACAGTGGTTCCGATTTGCCTCAGGAACAACCTTAAACTGTGAACGAGTGAATGTCACGAAAAAACTATTTTTTGAAGGATTTTTTAGAATGTTGAGACGTTATCAACAGCACTCTTTCTTTCGCCCGCAGTAAATTATTATTAATAAAAACAAGCGTTTTTTAAGCTATCTTTTAGTTCGAATTTTATTGAGAGACGCTAAAAAATCCGTCACTTGTCTCGGGCTAAGGCGAAAGAGTGAACTTTCTTCTCTCCCGTAGCCCCGATCGTGAGCCTTCGCGAGTACTCGGCCCGATCAGTGTTGGACGTTGTCCACGCTAATCATTTACCGCGTCGCCCTCTGTCGACAATTACAGGGAACAACACCTTCTGTGCGAATCGGTTGTTAATAATTATTAACAGTAGTTTTATCTTGGATTCGCTCGGATCCGAGACGCTATAAGCAGTTTGTTGGCTTACGTGTGGGTGAGATTCTGCATACATCGAGCGTTGAAGACTGGAATTGGGTGCCATCGAAATCCAATCCGGCGGATCTATTGACGAAGTGGGGAAATTCTCTTGACATGACACCGGAAAGCAGTTGGTTAAAGGGACCTTCATTTCTGTACGACGAAGAGGAGAATTGGCCGCAGCAAGAGCCTCCACCGCTTAACACAATTGAGAATTTAAGAGTTCATCTTCTAATCCACGACGTGAGCATTCCCTGTCGTATTATTGATGCGGATCGCTTCTCAAAATGGACGGTATTAGTGCGCGCCATGGCGTGTGTGTTTCGATTCATCTACAACTGCAGGAAGAAGGCAGAAGGTAAACCCTTAGAAATGTTGCAAGTGACTGATAGACAACGAAAACTGCTGATGCACTTGAAAGTTGAGACGAAACGGGTTCCGTTGCAACAACTGGAGTACGAGAAAGCAGAACGAGCTATATTGAAGATGGCGCAAGTCGATTGTTTTATTGATGAGCTGAAGATATTAATGAACAACAAAAATCGACCAACTAATCTATGGATTAAGTTTGAAAAAGACAGTGCTTTGTATAAGCTTTCGCCGATGTTGGATGAGCATGACATTATTCGTGTGGAAGGTCGGATGGACCGAGCGGAATTTCTTCCTTTCAGTTTGAGATTCCCAATAATATTACCCAATGATCATAGGGTCACCCGACTGATAGTACGTCATCATCATGAGAAGAGCGGACATGGCTATCGCGAAGCTGTGAAAAATGAGCTACGACAGCTCTACCACATCATACATCTCGACGCTACCGTGCGAAAGGAGGCTGCAGCTTGTGTCTGGTGTAAGGTACGTCGCAATCGCCCTAAAGTACCAAGGATGGCGCCGCTGCCGGTGCAACGCTTGACACCCAATCTACGTCCCTTCAGTTTCACCGGTGTTGATTACATAGGACCGTTCGATGTGACCATCGGACGACGTAGCGAAAAGAGATGGATAGTGCTATTCACTTGCCTGGTGGTACGTGGAATCCATCTTGAAATCGCTCATGGGCTGACTACGCAATCCTGTCTGATGGCTCTGAGGCGATTCATTTATCGACGAGGCTGGCCTGTTGAGTTTTTATCCGACAATGGGACGAACTTCAGAGGCGCTAGCCGAGAAATCACCGAAATGGTCGGGACTATCCAGAATGAGTGTGCGGACCAGTTTACGAATGCGCGGACAAAATGGAGCTTCAACCCCCCAGTCACACCCCATATGGGAGGGGTGTGGGAACGTTTGGTGAGGTCAGTTAAAGGCATACTAGCAGCAATCGATGACGGAAGACGACTGACAGACGAGATCCTTCAGACGGCCATCGTAGAAGCTGAAGACATCATCAACAGTCGGCCGTTGACTACGGTGACACAAGGTGACAGCGACCAGGAGACTCTGACACCGAATCATTTCCTGCGTGGGGTTTCGGATATGGATAAGCGTAATATCCCACTAACAAATATTAAAGAAGCGTTGCGGGATTCATATTGTAGAACACAGCAGTTATCCGATGTAATGTGGGATAGGTGGGTAAAAGAATACGCGCCGACTATAAATCTGAGGTCCAAATGGTTCGGGGAAACCAAGCCGCTAGAGTGCGGAGATCTTGTCTACATAGTAGACGGGAAAAATAGGAAATGTTGGGTGCGAGGCGTAATAGACGAAGTGATAGTAGCAGGTGATGGGAGGATTCGTCAAGCATGGGTAAAAACGAATCAAGGTAGGTTGAAAAGATCTACTAGTAACTTGGCGGTCCTGGAGATAGAGTGAAGTAACACCAGACAGGAGATAGGGACTGGGTTACGCGCCGGGGATTGTTGGGACCGCGAAAAATAATACCGAATGATTTGATGTTTCGAAATTGATCGCGTTGATCTCATATAGATAGGGCCTAAAAAAGGTGACGTGAAACCTTACGAAGTTTCCACCGTTGTAAGGCTTTGCCATCGTGAAAGAAGATATAAAGGAGCGGAAGGAGGCAAACGATCCCTTTGCTTGAACAACTATTACCACTGAAGAAAGTTACTATACAAAAGGACAGTCAACGAAAAATTAATCGTTCTTGTTTTTTTTGTGACCTTTAAATTACGAAAGAAACGAGTGCGGCGGGGCTGCAACACCATGGGCCAACGATGATTAGATTGTATTGATTTCAGCTGTGCGCATGTGTTTCAGCGTTCAGCGCAGCAATACAATTTAATCATCGTTGGCCCAAGCCATTGGGTAGAGCGAGAAACATAATTCATTGCCAGTGTGGCATGTTTTAATGCAGCAATTACAATTTTCACTCGGAGCCCTAGTCAAATTTTGTAATTAACTAAAGAGAAGGGGACATGGAACAGGGCGAGAGGGGGGAGCGATGGGCATGTGTGTGGTATGAATGTGTGCAAGCGATTTATGGACCTTTGATTCGCCCCGACTTGAACTCGTTGCACCAACAGATCGGAGTCGCTAATGCTAACTGATGCTAATGCTAAAAGGCCGTTTGTCAAAATATGCTCAGTACTACACCACCTGACTTCCTTTAACATGGTACGAAGTGTGCTCGCACAGAACAAAGTGAAGCACTGCACGATATTTGCAAAATATGCTTGCACTGTGCGAAGTATGCTCGCACTGTGCGAAGTGTGCGAAACTTCGCACTGGACTGTGCTTGCACTGTGCGTAAAGTGTGCGCACTATGCGGAGTGTGCTCGCACAGCATGAAGTGTGCTCGCACTGTGCGGAGTGTGCGAAAAGTGCCCGCACTGTGCAAAGTGTGCGAAAAGTGCGGAGTGCGCACGCACTGTGCGAAAAGTGCGCGCACTGTGCGAAGTGTGCTCGCACAGTACAAAGTGTGCTGTGCAGTGCGCACAATGAGGTGTGCTGTGCGCACAGTGCGCACTCGCGCACAATGCCCAACACTAGTTACAATATGTTAGTCAATTTTTCCTGTTAATTTTACCGGCTACGAGCCGGTGTATTTATATTGTGTTTCGGGGCCTTTAAATTTTAGTCTGGGTGTGTTGTATGCTTGTGTTGTGTAACGGGTTTTCGGTGGAAGTTAAGCGCAGCGTTCTGTGCATTCCATTTTAGCAGCAAGCTGCTCTGCGTGGTTTTGGGTTTGGGTGTCTCGTGCACAGGCCATCCACACCAGCAAACATTGACGGTTTCTCGCTCTGCCCAATACTTTGCTCCAACGATGATGAGGTATTGATTTGAGCTGTGCGCGCGTGGCGCAGCGTATAGCAATTCGCTTGCGACTTGGATGCAAGTATTGGCAGATTTCTTAGAACATTTTATGTGCTACTTTGCGTAGTATGAGGCCCCGGTTTTCTGCAGTTCGGGGACCTCGACAAAATACAGTGAGTGAAGCGATGGGAAAAATTAATAAAATAAAAATAAGTCTTTTTGAAATAGATGGTAAAAGTCCCATCCAGAAGGAGAGGGGGTAGAATCGATACGAAGTCGAACATCCTCAATGACGGGGCCCCCTAGATCGCCGGGGCCCCTGGTGGCCGCCCAGTCCGCCCACCGTTTAACGCGCCACTGGGTATGTACTCGATATGGAAATCGTACAGCTGCAATGTTTGTGCGAATCTTTGGAGCCGATTCGCCGTGTAGACAGGGATTCCCTTTTTGGAACCAAAGATTCGTAGCAGGGGTCGATGATCGGTTTGAAGCCGGTATTGTCTACCGTAGAGCATTTTATGAAAACGCGTCACCGCAAAAATGATAGCCAATCCCTCGCGGTCTATTTGGCTATATGCTGCTTCGGCTTTTGTCAATGCACGGGACGCGTGTTGAACCACTTTTGTTGACCCGTCTTTAAATGTGTGACTTATTGTTGCACCCAGTCCGACGGAGGAAGCATCTGCGGCTACAATGATTTCAGCTCTAGGGTCATAGTGAGTTAAAAGCAGGTCAGATGTTAAAATTCGTTTAAATTTGTTGAAGGCCTCCTCTCACTGCTTCGTCCAGATGAACTGGTTACCGTCCTTTAGCAACTCGTCCAGGGGGTACCTCAAATCCCGCATCCTGGGAACAAATTTGTCATAATAGTTAATAGCACCCAAAAATGAGCGAACCTCCTGTATGTTTGTTGATGCTGGTAAATTATTAATCGCATTGATCTTTATCGGGTTGGGCCTGATTCCATTACGATCGATTATATGGCCGAGGTACAGTATCGGACAGAAAGATAGGACCCTAGTTTTTTCAACGCACCGTACACTTGTTTTGCCACGTTACTTGTGTGTGTGTGTGTGTGTGTGTGTGTGTGTGTGTGTGTGTGTGTGTGTGTGTGTGTGTGTGTGTGTGCGAGTGCGCGGGTTTTTGTCTGAAGAAACGTAGCTTGACATGGTTTCATATTGCATTGAAAGCATTCTGTTTATGTGTGTTATCATGTGAAACAGCGTGCGTTCACACTTGGATAAAAGCTAAAGTTTGCATCGACAGCAGCGCTTGTTCCCCGGACGAGAACGCAGGTGTGCTGTTTCATGAATGTGAATACGACACCGGTGCGAAATGAAAACGCGCACAATAGCAATGAACTCGGCATTCCCTCACAGGTGTTTCTCCAGTGCACGCCATTGAAAGGCATGCGTGCATCTTTGCGTTGAACGTTGTGTGCGCATGGGAAACTTTGTGTGTGCATTGAGCAAGCGCGCAGGTGTTCTTTTCAATGGGCGTTTTGTTTCATGAGCGCGGCAGTATTCTGTTCTGGTTTTGAATGGGTACATGCTCACTCGCTTACTCATTGATTGTTTTTATCCATACGCTTTTTTGCTGCTCGACAACGATGTGATTCATCGCGTATAAAAGCAGAACGCAGGCAGTGCACGGCATCAGTCGTGTCCAAGTTTTTAACCAGTGTGTTCTTGACGGTCTAAGCAAGCAATTTTTATTACAATGGGTCGAGGTAAACATTGTACCGATTATCAGCGCCATATCATTAAGCGAATGGCGGCTGCTGGCATTAAGCGCAGAACGATCGAGTTCGTGATGGAACGATCGCGCACTTTTGTGGCGAACGCGCTTCGGACAACCGAAACGCGCAAGTCACCCGGACGTCCTCGGAAGACCACGGCGGAGGAAGACCGTAAGATTGTTAACATATCGAAGAAACATCCGTTTAGCTCGGCACCAGAGATCCGAGGCAGACTGAAATTGGCGGTGACGCCGAGAACAGTTCAGCGAAGATTGGTCAGTGCCGGGCTACTCGCGCGAGTGCCAGTCAAAGTGCCCAATTTAACACCTGCGCATAAAAACGCACGGGTGTTATTTGCAATTGAGCACATGTTCTTCGATGAAGAGGATTGGCGCAGGGTTTTGTGGTCAGACGAGTCAAAATTCAATCGACAGGGGTCGGACGGACGTAGGTTGGTTCGGCGCCCTGTTAATTGTGCTCTTGATCCGAAGTACTGCTTCAAAACTTTCAAGCATGGCGGTGGTAGTCTCATGGTGTGGGGATGCTTCTCCTACTATGGGATGGGTCCGTTGGTTCGAATCCACGGTAATTTAAATCGGTTTGGGTATCGAGATATTCTTGATACTCATTTGCTATCACACGCTAGGAAAAACCTTCCTCGGTCTTGGATGTTTATGCAAGACAACGATTCTAAGCATACTTCCGGGACTGTCCAAACTTGGCTTGCTGACAACAATGTCAAAACAATGAAGTGGCCAGCCCTTAGCCCGGATCTCAATCCCATTGAGAACCTCTGGGCAATTTTCAAGAAGAGGCTGGGTAAAAACATACCGGAAGATCTGGATCATCTCTTCGATCACATGCAAGAGGTGTGGAGCAAAATTCCACCTGAAACGATCCAGAATCTGGTGATGTCGATGCGTCAACGCATGATTAATGTCATCGTGGGCGACGGCAATAAGATCAAAAACTGAGCTTATTGCATTTTTGAATAGGGATCACTGCTCGCGAGGGCGGTGGTCCTGCAAATTACAACAAAAACCTAACCCAAAACACAAAAAAAACTACTGACAAATCTATCCGAAACGACCTACTTGTGAAACAAACACACACATCAATACACATTCAAACATACATACACACACACACACACACATGCACACACACACACACATACACACACACACACACACACAAACACAAACACATACAAACCACACATAAACTTGACCCAACGGGTGCATGGTGCGTTAAAAAACCAATGCCCTATCTTTCTGTCCGATACTGTATTCGATTTTCTGCATCCTAAATGCACATTTCTCGGCACGGATAGTAAATCCAAACTCCCTTATGCGTTGAAGCAGATTGGCCAAATTTGTATCGTGCTCAATTTCGGTTTTGCCCCCAACGACTACGTCGTCCATGTAACCTGACGTATCGTGCAGACCGGCGAGCATCGTGTCGATGATTTGTTGGAAAGCCGCATGCGCAATTTTTATGCCCGGAGGCAAACGGTTATAATGATAAAGTCCTTGATGCGTGTTTATTGTCAAGAGAGGTCTGTAACACTCCTCGATATCAACTTGCGAAAATGCGTCCGACAAATCTATTTTGCTAAAATATTGGCAGTGGGCTAATTTCGTAGAAATATCGTCTTGCAATGGTAGGGGATACTCATGAGGCTGCAACGCATCGTTTAACCAGGTCGAATGATCACCACATATTCGAACGTTACCATTGCTCTTACGAACGACGACGATTGGAGTGGCCCAGTCGGAGTAATCAACAGGCGTTATTATTCTTGCTTTTTCTAGCTGTTCGAGCTCATCGTTGACTATTGCCTGCATTGCATACGCAACTGGCCGTTTTGGACGGAAAACGGGTCGACTATTTTCCTTAAGCTGCAATCTGATTTGCGCTTTCGTGCAGAGCCACGTGCCATTAAAAACCTCCGGAAAACTTTTCTGCAGATTCTCAGTGATATGCGTGTGAGTTTATTTATTTATTTATTTATTTAATAATTTGGCCTATAGGGTTTTACAAATGTGTTCTTATAATCTAGGGAAACATATGGGATGAGGAGTCACGAAGACGAGAGCGGAATTGGGAAACTGGGACGTTGAAGTCGAATAGAAGATACGAACCGTTGAATGCAGAAAGAGCGCGCAAGAAAGGGTCATTCTGGCTATGACGAGTTTGGCGGGAAGGAATAAGGAGCGGGGGTCGGTCACGAAGACGACGTGAGGGGGCATAGATAGGAATCGATGATAGGAGGGCGGGAACATCCAAGTCATTGGAAAGAAGGCAGGCAATGAAATATGACTGGATGTGATAGATGGGCGTTCTTAATGTCTCTAGCCCGAGCAAACGGCATCGGATAGGACACGAAGGAATTCGATCCGATCGTCCAAGAAAACGACGGATAGCGAAACGAGTGAATTTCCGCTGAATTCGTTCGATCCTATCGATCAGTGTTAGGCCGGCAGGCCACCAAACTACCGAGGCATTCTCGAGTAACGGGCGGACCCAACAGCAGTACAGGGACTTTAAACACATAGGATCAGTGATTTCAGAGGACATACGAATAATGAGACCGAGCATTTTATTGGCCTTATTAAGGGTAATTTCAATTTGTTCTTGGAACGAGAGTTTCTCGTCGATCCACACTCCAAGGTCCTTTGTGACAGTAACTCTGTTGAGTACAGTGCCACAAAGAACGTAATCGTGCTCGATCTTATTGGACGAGTGGCCATATGAAATCACACAACATTTATCCAGAGACAGACTAAGACCGTTAGAGTTACACCAAACATTAAAACAATCGATGTAATCCTGTAGACGCGCACAATCAGTTAACGAGGACACTGGTAGGAAAATTTTGATGTCGTCAGCGTAAAGCAAACAACCATCAGGAGGAATAACATTAACACAATCGTTGATAAACAGTAGGAAAAGTAGGGGACTAAGTACGCTGCATTGGGGTACCCCAGAAGAGGCAATAAAAGACTCGGAAAAACTATTTTCGACTCTGACCTTATAAGATCTACCGTAAAGGTAAGATTTAAGCCAGGATAGAAGGGGATCACCAATTCCGAGTTTCTCTAGCTTTGAAAGTAAACAGGCTAGCGATATAGAGTCAAAAGCTGCTTTAAAGTCGGTATATATAGTATCCACTTGAGAGCCACGCTCCATGTTGTTAAAATTCGAGGATATAAGGCACATTAGGCTAGTAGAGGTTGAACGTTTTGGCATAAATCCGTGCTGATGTTCTGAAATTACATTTGTAACACACGAACGAATAGACGAGTGAACAATTGACTCAAACACTTTGGAAGACGAACACAATATGGACACACCCCTATAGTTAATACATGAAAAACGATCGCCCTTTTTGTGGATTGGAATGAGCCAGGCTTTTTTCCACAGTGACGGAAAATAGCCATCCTGTATTGATCTATTATATCGGCAAAGTAGAGTAGCGAAAAATGTAGAACATTTCTTTAATAATGCTGATGGTATCCCATCAGGACCGGGGGAAAAAGAAAGTTTGAGTTTGGATAGGGCAACCAACACAGAATCGACATGAATTGAGACATTATTACACGAAAACACATTCGACGGTGTATGAACAAGACAATCAGAAACATTAACTGGACTGCTGCTGGGGTCAACAAAAACACTAGAAAAATGTTTGGCAAAAAGTTTTCTCGAGTCTTCGGGAGACGACGCGGACTCATTTAACAAATGTGGGTGATTATATGCGTGGATGGACAAAAACATACGTGGAGAAGACAGTTTTCGGCACGATGTGCACAGAGCTCATTTCGTCGTCCCGGGCGAATGGAAAAACACAAAAATCGCGAGTTTCGCCCTCGGGCTACCGCCCTCGGGTAGAACATTTCTAATTTAGTTCGCGGGTTCGATCTAAATTGGTTTATTATAAATCCGGTTTATTATAACTTGTATTATATTCTTATATTAAAATTAAATCATGGGCCGAACCCGACTCAGACTGCACAATAACTATGGTCATGGGCAAAACCCGACTCACAAGCATTCCTACACCCAACTCGCTAAGCTTGTACCACCCTGTATTGGTCATGGGCCGAACCCGACTCACAGATATACTAAATTCAATAAAATTCCAAGTAGCAGAGCCGAAGTTGTTCAGAGATTTTTCTGTGTGCCAAAGCCCTGTCTTCTCTTTCTAGATTTTGGACGGCAAACCGCCGCGCGTGTAGAGATGTGTGCGTGTGACGAAAAATGATGGATGAAAAACGCGAGGAGCGGGGTTTCAAGTCTTTCGTTGGTCACACACACATGCATCTACCGGCGGATTGCGCTACATCAAGTCTACCCATCTTTCTCGATCTACCATGATTTTTTCTGCTATCGCACTCATCCGGGAGTTAGGCATCCTCAGTTCGTCCAGAACTTTCGTTATAGAACTTTCCTACTTTCCTTTTTTACGTTTTGCGCAGTGTTGCTCCTTCTTCCATTGCGGAATGATTTATCCTAGCTAACTTGTTGAGGTAAGTTTCTTGATCTCATATGTGCTTCAATGTACTAATTCAACTAATGCTTATCGTCTTCAAAGTTACAGGTGCATGCGCCATTCATTAGCGCCAACCTGTTGGCATCATGAACAATCTTCAAAGTAAGTGACGGAAAGAAAATGTTTTCCAGTTTAAAAATATTAAGGTAAGTGTTGTTCTCATCATATACGCAAAACTATCCAAAATAATACATACTACATACATTAATTATTGGTTCATTTTTAATGACAGCGTTCAGCACAACTCAGCCCCAAACAACGCACTGGATTGCGCTATGAACTAGAGTTGGGTCATACGATTCATTTCACGACCCGACCCGGAGTCGGGTGCAAGCCAGTAGGAATCGATTCCGACCCATGGATGCAACGAGTTCGGGTCGGGTCGAGTCACGGTAGGTTCAGTTTGACCCGAGGGTGCAGCGAGTTCGGGTCGACCCGATATATCAGTAGGTGCGAGAAAGCATAAGCGACTCCGACCCGTTGGTGCAGCGAGTTCGGGTCGGGTCGGGCCACACCCAGCCAACAATTTCCGAAGGTGCCACGTGTAAACAAATTTTAATTTAAGCTTTCCTTAAGTTTTTACACTAGCAGCAGCTAAAGTAAAAACTTTCATCACGGCACAAACCGACGCACACATTCAAATGCTTGGATTGCTGGTCCTGCTTACGCATACATTTGTATTTATCCCTCCCCTTATATTTTCGGATTGCTGGTTGTAGTAGTGACGCTTTTTCTTTTTGCTTTATGCACACTTTCGCATGCTATTTATTGGTGTTACTCTTTCCACATGCGTTTTGGCACACTCACACTCTGTATACGGCAGGATGCTTCACCCCTTCCAAATGCTGCGGTTGCTTTCTGTTACCCTTCCTCTCGTTCTTCCTTCTACACTCTGCGCTAGGATATCCTCGACTGGTGCTGCGCGTGTTCAGCCGGCGTCTGTCTGGAAATGACGTCACGGACTGGTGCTGCGCATGTTTAGCCGTATCCTATGCGTCCTTGAAGTGCGCTCTTCTACGAAAGAGCTGTGATGATATCTGTTGATGAAAATTAACCAATAATTAAACCATGTGTTTTATTAAAAAACAATTAAACAACATTTTCCACATAGGATTATAGAAACGCTTACCTTAATATTTTAAAACCGAACACCGTCCTTCCGTCGGCAACCGTCGATTAACATCTGCGTGCACCTGTAACTTTTTAGACGACAAGCGTTAGTTGAATGTACCCATTGAAGCACACACGAGGATAAGAAACTTACCTTAGAAATTTACAAGGATAAATCATTCCATAATTGAAGAAGAAGGAACACGGCACAAAACGTAAACGAGCAAAGTACGGGGCACAAGAAATCACACATCACTCCAACACATCCTTCCACAGTGAAAGTTCTGGACAGACTGAGGATGCCGAAAGGCCGGGCTACATTGATCGTACTACGTGGTGTAATTTTTATATTCACTAGCGCATCTGGCGGCGACCAGCGCAAGCTAGATGTGGTTATAATTTAAGTACCAAAATTATTCATGCTCGGTGTCTCATAAATTTTCGACCAGGCTGTCTGTATGCCGTTTGACATGTTGATCAAAATCAATAAATTGCTACAGGTAAGGACGCCGAGTAATGCTGGGCCAAGGTGGATTAAAAATATCAGGTGGTGGATTAGCGCCTTTGGGGGGTCGCCATAGTTGAGGGACTTTACGTCATTTTAGAACCGTTAACCATTGGTTTCCGCACACAAAGCTTAGCAAATAGAACAGATTTCTTTGTTATTATGTGCATTTTTGTGTGTCTATTGGTTTTATCGAAAAAATGAGATATATCAACAAAAGGTTTGATGATTTGTTCATGCACGAAATTTAAAATCATGTGAGTATGAGTTCTAATCTCACGTAAATTGTCCATGCGGCTCGTAGATAATAAGGAATCAATGTGAAAATTGAAAAAATAATGGTTTTATTAATTTTTATCTCCAAAAATGTCGAAAACACAATGAATTATAGAATAAATTCACGGAATAAAACAAAATAACACACTCTAATCCATGTTTTAATGTTTAATAAGAACTCGAAAAGTCCAAAATATATTTTTAAAGAATATTTAATCGAAAAAATGGGGTAGATAAATTATATGAACAAATTTAATAAATGTGTAGACGTATCATAAATATGAACCTTGGTCAACCTCACCTCAAAATGTATGTATACCTTATCCTTAACTGTCAAAAGGATATGACAACGTCTGTCATTCGAAAACGGAATCACAAATAAACAGTCGGAAAAACCTTGCTCCGTAAAAAACTCGTTTGGAATAAAACCTTAGTTTACATCTCAGAAGTGGGATTAATCTACAAGTATGCCTACAACAGAAGAAATAAAATGGTCATTAGACGCAGCTGGTATTGAATACCCAGAGACGGCAAAGGCGACGCAACTACGACAATTGTTTGCAGACAACGTGAAGAAGACAACAAGTCAGGAAATGGCGGCTGATAAAACACGTGGAGATGGTGATGACATAACCTCAAATGACGAAGCCGCTGCTATAGCCTCACTCGAAATGAAAGTAAAACGCCTGGAGCTAGAAAAAAAACTTTTATCTTTAGAAGAAGAAATAGCTGAGCTTCAACCAACTCACCTTAAACCAATATCGATGAATACTATTCAATATATAGAAACAATAGTGCCAAAGTTCACCGGAGAAGGCGATGAAGATGTGTGTGCTTGGATTCGTTCCCTTGAGGACATTTTCGTTATGACAAACGTCCCAGAGCCTCAAAAACTGCCGCTTTTGCGTCGATCGTTAACGAGCACAGCTGTTTTATTGGCACAAACTACTAAATCAAAAAATTACGAGGAGTTGAAGGGCGAATTGCTAAAAGAATTTAACAACAAGCCTTCTAAAGAAGTCATCTATAAAAATCTTAGAGCACGCCATCTGAACGCTAACGAAACAACGCTTAGATATTTGTTAGACATGCAACACATTGCAGCGGCAGCTTCAATTCCGGAAAACGAACTGGTGCATATCATCATTGACGGTCTCGGTGACCCCATACATACTGCATCCATGCGATTCATGGCAAAATCGATCGAGACGCTGAAACCTCTATTGAAAGAGTATGAATATATACGAACACGTGTACAGACAACGGTCCAGAAATCGTCTGTTCAACAACCACGAGTCCAGATTGCGCGAGCTGAACCAAACCAGTCGACTCCCAGATGCCTTAATTGCCGGAAATATGGACATTCGGAAAACTTCTGCCGCATGCCGATTCGACTTCCGGGGTCCTGTTTCAAGTGCGGTCAGACTGATCATGTCTATCGAAATTGTCCTCAACGGGTTCAGCAGATTGCCGTTACTACAAATGGTCCTGAACATCTAGAAACAACGCCTGTGACGGAACCAGTTTTTACTCTTAACGCCAACCAAGAGGTAAGTGTTGCCTATAAGAGTCAAGATGTATGGAGCAAATCACTAAAATTAGTTTCTCTTTTGGATACTGGTAGCCCTAAAAGCTTCGTTAATGAAAACGTTCTCCCTAAATCTCTTGTTGGAGAACCTAGGACGTCCATGTTGCGAGGAATAGGAGGCCCAAATTTATTAACGTTAGGATTTGTGGAGATGCGAGTACAACTTGCCAAGACCACGATACGTCACACCTTTATCGTCCTTCCAAAAATATACATGGAATGGCCAATGATTCTTGGTAGAGATGCATTATCCAAGTTAAATATTCAACTCAATCAGATACAAAATACGTACACTATAAACACTTTATTGAACATGAATAATATGAAAAAGCTGCCTTTAATAAAAACGAATTTATATCAAAAGCTCCATTCACTTGACATTGTAAAGAGGTCGGTCGCACCGCGGGAGGGAGATTGCTCATTTTCTGCTTTAGCTCATGAGTCGATCGATGTGTTTACCGATACATTTTCTTCTTTGTGTATGATAGATGTTGTTGATCAAACAAATCCCATTGATATTGGTAAAAACCTTACAAAATACCAAAGTGAAGCTGTAATTGAATCGATAACAAAAAATTATTTAGAGTTTCCTACAAATGAAATCGTACCCTCAACTTATACTATGAAAATTAATCTCTTACATGACACTCCTATTTCTACCAAACCAAGACGGTTGTCATTTGCTGAAAGAGAAAAAGTAAAAGTAATAGTAAAGGACCTGCTAGAAAAAAATATCATACGCCCAAGTAACTCACCATATGCGTCTGCCTTAGTCCTGGTTCGAAAGAAAAATGGCGAAGTTAGAAAATGTGTTGATTACAGACCATTAAATAAAGTAACAGTTCGTGATAATTTTCCATTGCCTCTTATAGACACCTGCCTAGAACATTTGGGACATAAACAATACTTTACGTTACTAGACCTCAAAAGCGGATTTCATCAGTTAGTTATGGATGAAGAATCGATTAAATATACGGCGTTCGTTACACCTGATGGGCAGTACGAATATACCCGCAAGCCCTTCGGATTGAAAAATGCTCCGGCTGAGTTCCAACGCTTTATTAATTCGGTACTTAGAGAATTTATAGAACGAGGGGAATTGGTAGTGTATATAGACGACATTTTGATTGCTTCAAAAGATTTTGACCAACATCTTGAACTGATCGGACAAGTGTTAAACGCGATACGCAAAAATGGTTTGGAGTTACGACTGGACAAATGCAAATTTGCCCAAAGGGAATTAGAATACCTTGGTTACAATGCAAACTGTTTAGGAATACGTCCGAGTGAACATCATATTAAATCAATTAAAAACTACCCCTTTCCTCGTAGCAAGAAACAAGTTCAACAGTGCTTAGGCTTATTTTCATTTTTTCGGCGGTTCGTTCCATCTTTTTCAAGTATTGCAAAACCACTAACAAACTTATTAAAAGAAAAAGTACCATTTGAGTTTACTAATGAATGCATTCAATCATTCGAAACCTTACGAAATAAACTTATTCAATCACCTGTGCTGTCAATTTACGACCCTAGTAGAGAAACCGAACTACATTGCGATGCAAGTTCTACTGGTTTTGGATCGGTTTTACTACAAAAACAAGATGATGATAAGTTTCACCCAATTGCTTACTTTTCAAAAACAACATCGGACGATGAATCCAAATTACATAGTTATGAGCTGGAGACACTTTCAGTAATTTACGCACTCAAAAGATTTCACACTTACGTCCATGGCATTCCCATAAAAATAGTGACAGATTGTAACTCATTGGTCCAAACACTGCAAAACCGCAATTTATCAGCAAAAATCGCTCGTTGGTCATTATTCCTAGAAAATTATGACTATTCAATGCAACATAGGCCTGGATCATCTATGCCTCATGTAGATGCATTAAGTCGAATAGAACACGTAGCAGTGATAGATGATCTGGATATAGATTTCCAATTACGGATTGCACAAGCTCGTGATGTAAATATTCAAAAAATAAAAACTGAACTACAGTCTAGGTCAGTAAGTGATTTCACTCTTCGTGATGGAGTAGTATACAAACAGTCTTCACCAGGTCGATTTAAATTCTATGTACCATCAGAAATGATTAACAATGTAATTCGATATATTCACGAAAAAATAGGACATCTGGCAGTCGATAAATGCTATTTACAAATCAATAAGAATTATTATTTTCCACAAATGAAAACTAGAATTCACAATTACATTAAAAACTGTATGAAATGTGTAATATATTCCGCCCCCGTGAAAACTAATCATAAAAACTTATACACTATACCTAAAATTGCCAATCCCTTTGATACATTACATATCGATTTCATAGGTCCTCTTCCTTCAATAGATTCAAAGAAGAAACATTTGCTAGTAGTAATAGATAGTTTCACAAAGTTTACAAAGTTATACCCAACAATATCTACAAGCACCCGTGAAGTGTGCAATGCTCTTAAATTATACATGTCATATTACAGTCGCCCTAAGCGAATAATTAGCGATAGAGCAACATGTTTTACGTCCGATGATTTTTCAAATTTTGTATCATCTCGAGGAATTACACATATACTAAACGCAACAGGATCACCTCAGGCAAATGGGCAAGTAGAACGGGTCAACCGCGTCCTACGACCTATTTTAAGCAAACTTACGAATCCGACTAATCATGCTGATTGGACAGTTCAAATTCCATCGGTTGAATATGCGCTCAATAATACAATTCACGCATCTACTCACTTCTTTCCATCTGTACTTTTATTTGGAACAGAACAACGAGGACCGATTCTAGATGAACTGACAGAATACCTAAATGATCAAAATCAAGCTTCACCTAGGGATTTCAATACAATACGAACCATAGCATCGAATAATATTACCAAGCATCAAGGGATTAATGAACGACAACATGCTATCAAATCTAAACCAGCACCTGTGTTTACTGAAGGGGAATTTGTGGTCATACGCAATATAGATAACACCGTCAATTCAAACAAAAAATTTGTTGCTCGATACAAGGGCCCCTATGTTATACACAAAATACTTCCAAACGATCGGTACGTCGTCCGTGACATTGATGGGTGTCAAATGACTCAAATAGCTTATGACGGAATTTTGGAAGCTGATAAAATAAGACGATGGATAGTCCCTCTCCCTGGTGGCGATTGACTCTTTACAAACAATCTTGGGCAACACTAATAGCATAGGAATTGAGGGCAATTAATGAAGTCAGGAAAGGCCGAGCTGTAGACGTATCATAAATATGAACCTTGGTCAACCTCACCTCAAAATGTATGTATACCTTATCCTTAACTGTCAAAAGGATATGACAACGTCTGTCATTCGAAAACGGAATCACAAATAAACAGTCGGAAAAACCTTGCTCCGTAAAAAACTCGTTTGGAATAAAACCTTAGTTTACAAATGTAAACAAAGTTTGAATCCTGGGGACCTTACGTCAAGTGACGAATTGTCAAAATGCACTAGAGTCCACCACCTGATATTTTTTAATCCACCTTGTGCTGGGCACATCGTCATTTGACAGTTGGGTGCCTACGCTTCATACAAAGCGCACGACAACATTCCTTCCCATCTGCCAAACTCCATCCATCATGGCTTCCACAGCCAAATCTTTCACATATAATTGTAGTCTATTTTATCATCTTGATCGCAGCAGTGTGCATTGTTTATCGTTCGAATCGTTTGCCGGCAGGTGTTTAGTAGAAGTGAAAATTTAGGTGGTTCTCGATTTTTTGGAAAAATGAGCGAGCCAGAGCTTGAAAACGACAACAACGAAGTCCGGGGTTGTTTCCGATCTCGTTCCCGTAGTCCGCAGGCACGTCGTTTGTGGGTTCAGGACTTATACCTGAACCGAAACGAAACCGGCAACCGGCTACTGACCGACATCACGACATCGGGTATATACGAGACGATGAACCGATTTTTAAGGATGAAGAAGGAAGATTTCTTCCATTTACTGTCCCTTGTTGGTCCAAAAATTGCGAAAATGGACACAGATTTCCGCAAAGCAATCACGGAACAAGAAAGGCTGCTGATAACATTGCGGTGTCTGGCGACTGGAGAAACATTTACCAGCCTCCAATACGTGTTCCGGGTAAGTAATATTATTTTTGCTTTTTGCTTTTTGCTAAGTACACTTTTATCAATCAACATATAATTTTAGGTGTCGAGGCATTCTATCAGCAGAATAGTTAAAGAAACGTGCGCATGTCTTATCGAGGCTTTGCGGGATTATGTCAAGGTAAGTTGCGGGTGTAACCAGCCTCGCTTCAGTGTTTATGTGTTTAAAACGTTCAGCCCGGTGGCAGGCACCAGGTCCTGCCAGTAAACTTTCGCGTTTGCCGGGACCAACCATTGCTCTGGGAACTCTTTGGCTAGAGAAACAGAATACATTGCGAACAGCTGTACTCTAATCGCATGAATACAACGGTGTGAAGGTAAAAAAATGATTTTCTAAATATTATTGCGTTTGATAAAGACATCAACCCACACACAACAGTATTGATGAAGAGAGTAGAGTTGAAATTATAGCAAAAAACCTCATTTTTTCTACATGCATCTTTGGATCAAAATTCACTGCTTGGGTAGTAGATGCCGGTGGATAGTTCATGAAAAACAGAGCCGGAACGAACGTGTGGAATGTGCTGCACTACATTTTCCTCTTGAACGTCCTCGTATGAAAAGAGTCAGCCGGAATCGATTCCGATCCGTGGGTGCAGCGGGTGCGCTAGGTCGGAGTTGGAATCAAATCCGACCCGCGGGTGTAACGAGTTCGGGTCGACCCGAAAGATCATTAGGTGCGAGAAAGCATAAGCGAATCCGACCCGTTGGTGCAGCGAGTTGGGGTCGGGTCGGGCCACCGTAGGTTCAATACCCGACCCGAACTCGCTGCACGAACGGGTCTGAGTCGCTTATGCTTTCTCGCACCTACTGATCTTCCGGGTCCACCCGAACTCGTTGCAACCGAACCTACCGTGGCCCGACCCGACCCGAACTCGCAGCACCAACGGGTCGGAGTCGTTTATGCTTTCTCGCACCTACCGGAGTATTTGCACCCACTGAAACTACTTATACCTTTTGGGTTGACCCGAACGACTCCGGGCGCTTTCGGATGGCTCCGACCCGATAGGTTCGGGTCGACCCGCTCATTACTAAAAGGTTCATGTAATATGAAAACGTAAACTTTTTTTTTCCTCGAACGTAGCTCTTTAATCAAGTAACTAATGTGATATACAAAACTCAAAAAGTATTCAAAGTTCTGTTTTTAAAGATTTGTTTAACGATTCTAATAACTCCCGCTGAATATTCATAATGCGTCTCCTTTTTGGAGACGGAATAAGCCGAAGCTCATCGGCCACGTACCGGCCGAAATCGTCCGGATCTGCGGTTTCCGGTGCGCCTGTTGCGCCCGAAACCGGTTGTTGCAGCCCGTTGTTGAGGGCCCCACTCACACCGTTTCCCTCGCGGATCGTGCCAGGAGTGACGGATAAGGCAGAAGGGTAGGAAGAAGGAGTGGGAGAGAATGGCCGGGGTCGAAGGCAACCGCGGCATCCCAATCGATGTCGCCCAACGATTGTGGAACCGCGTAGGCTGCCTCCACGACGGAACGGGGAGTGAGGCCCTCATCGTCGTAGCCAAGCTGAAAAAAAAAGAAAATGAACATTAAAATCATAATTTATGTTTCTCATAAGCTCTAAAATATACAGTAACTAAAACATGCATTAAAATCATTCCTCTATTTTATTTTCTTTTAGCTACCCTCTACCGAAGAAAAATGGCTTGCAATCTCAAGACGATTTGAGCAGCGATGGAGATTTCCTCACGCAATAGGTGCAATCGATGGGAAGCACGTTGAAATTAACTAAATTTTTTTAGTATTGTATTAATGGTTGTGGTCGATGCTGATTAGAACTTTTTATGGGCAGATGCTGGTGGTAAGGGAGGAATATCGGACGGTGGAATATTTAAAAACACACGGCTGTATCACAAGCTAGAAAACGACCAACTAAACATTCCACCAGCAACGCCATTGCAGGTCCCGTACCAAACCCCAGTCCCATACTTTATTCTCGGTGACAAGGCATTTGCCTTTACCAATTACTGCTTAAGACCGTACAGCGGGGTGCATTCTCCTGATTCAATGGAGCGTACATTCAACAAAATGCACTCTACTTGTCGTATGCCAGTTGAAAATTCGCTTGGAATATTAGCGAATCGATGGAGAGTGCTCAAAGGCATACAACTGCAGCCGGATGTTGCCAAAAACATTGTTTTGACAACAGTTTACTTGCACAATTTTTTGCGCAAGCATGCTTCGCGGGACACATACACCCCCTCGTCTGCATTTGATAGGGTTGTTCGCGGGCGACGAGTCGATGGAGATTGGAGAAGTGAAGGGGGCTTGACCGATCTCCAAAACATTGCTTCCCGACCTTCAGAAAATCTTGCTGACATAAGGAACCACATTGCAAACCATTTAAAACATAATCGTTCTACGTAAATCCAGCCAACCAATACCATGGATATTAAATTAATAATAAATTATGAGATCGCAAACACAACTACACCGACTATGCTGTACATTACTACCAGCATGGTTATTTATAATATACATATAAGTACGCGAGTGCAACAACTATGGATATTTTTAAGCATTACTCGCCTGCTCTATTAGCGTCTGGATAACCTGCTGGCTGGCTTACTAGCTCACTCACCGAATAAACGTGGCCACATGCCTGTTGTGTTTGGTTGCTGCTGGTGGATCGAGTGGACGAACGTGGCGATAATCATACGCACGTAACTATGTACAGTAAAATCTTTCTAAAATCAATTCTCTTCAAGATTGATCATGGAGAAACTTAACTATAGCTACGTACACGATAGCGACTCGCCCAAACACATTATCGGACGAATTGGCCATCGACCCGCTGAAATAGCGGAGTATCACGGACGATCGTAACAAGCAGGGTACGCTCATCTATCAACTACGCACCTGCTTCCAGCGCAACGATCGATTGCCAATTGTTATTGCCGATTGCAATTGCACAACGAGCGAAGAAAGAATCCATCGTCATGTCAGCACTATGATTCCGGACGGCTATACATATTGGTCTCGTGCTGTAGACGTGGTGCGCTGGTCGGCATTTCCTGCTTGTCGTGATCGTCCGTATATGTGTACAATCATAGGAACACTTCGTGTGTGAAATGATTCATTTGTATTAAAACTTTGACGAACGAAGCACATACTACTGTTGTAATGTGATCGAACGTACGCGGGGCCGTCGTGCACCGTTTTTGCGGGGAGTCAGTCTTTATTGACATGAGCTGAGGTGGAACAAACTATTCGAAGCGGACTGATTTGATCGTCCAGGCGATCATGGAAACCCGGAAGGAGTTTCCCTTACTGGAAATGTTGGAGTTTAGAAGCCTTACCTTGGGTAGGGGGACATAACTAAACTCTTGAAATAAGTTGGTACACGAAGTTTTTAGGAAGCGTAACGTCCTATCTTGGCAGTCCGAACGAATCTGACTTGCCACGGTCGGAATTGGTTTTATTTATACTCAATGGGTTTCGAAATATTGGTTTTGGAATGTGTTTTTGTCCTAATTAAAGGTTATTGATATGAGGTGCAATTTATTCATTCTATCGGAGTGAGGTGTCTGTCAATTTATGCTTATGCTGCGCTTTCAGTGTTTTTACAAAGGTTCCGGAAAGTTTCAACTGTTCTAGCCAAATAACGAGTGCGTTCGTTGATCATTGCCTACGCTGCGCTTTTAGCAATAAGTTGCTATGCGTTCTCTGTTTGTCCACTTTGCTGCAGTAACGCTTGAATTGCTTATGTTGCGCGTTTCGGAGTTTTCGATAAATGTCTCAATGGTTTTTTCTATGGATGGTATGGTCTAGGTATGTTGCTATGGTGTGGATTGATTTGCTGATGTAATATAATGAATGTGTTGCAATAGTGTGATTTGGCTTTCCGAAGTGTGTTACAATGTGTCTATAGCTGATAGTGTGTATTATAATAAGTTCTGTATAGCAGATATGCTACACCTCCTCCCTTTAGGAGAATAACGTAAATAATAAAATGATTGAAGTTATTCTTTTGATTTAATTAACCTGTTTTTGTGTACTGTTGACGATTTGTTGGTGGTTTTGTGTATTATGGTGCAGTTTGGTTCTTGTATATTTGTTACTGTAAATGGTCCAATATAAACGGGATCCAATTTCTTCCTATTTTCATTTGTTAAGTAAACTATGTCGCCTATCTCAAGTTTTAAGGAGTTAGTATTTTTATTTAGTATATTTTGCCTATTTTCTTTAGAGCTCACAAGGTTTTTCTGTGCTATTTCGTGTGATTTCTGTAATTTAAATTTCATTTCATTATAATATTGTTCAACATTATATACTGGCTCTATTTTGTTTTGGTAAATTTCTTGAGGTAGATTTGCTTTTCTGCCAAAAATTAATTCGTAAGGCGTATAACCTGTGTCTGTGTGTTCTGTGGTGTTATAAACAAATTCGTAAAATTTAATCCAGTCATCCCAGTCATCAAAACTACTGTGGGTATTGGTTTTGGTCGTCGTCTAAAAAACGATCCCCTTCCTCTTCTTCTTTCTTGTCGGGTGTGTTGGTTTGAATTTGTGTATGCATAACCCTGCTGTGTGCCGCTTTGAATGCATTTGCGTTTCTGTTTGTACCGTTGGTCTGGGGGCCATATCGGGGTTTCGCTTGTGTCGAACGATTTGCGTTCGGTGTAAAGTTTGTGGTGCGACTATTCTGTTCATGTGGCGGGTTTTTTCTTTCATAACTTTTCACTGTATCCAGCATGTCGGTGATACTTGAAAACTCTTTTATGTCTAAAATTAGTTGGCTGTCTCTACTGATACCTGCTTCTTTTAGTTTTATTATGACGTTTTGCTGTGTTAGTGTCTTTGCTATGTCGGGTGTCATGTTTTCCTGAATATATGCTGTTTGCAGTTGATCAGCCAATTCGTTGAGGCTATTTGCAAAAGTGTTAAAATTTTCAAATTTACCTTTTCTTCTGTCGCATAATTGTTTGTAAATTTTGGCGACTGAGATGGTATTCGTATACCTTCCTTTGATGGTAACAATTATCTCATCGAAGGATTTAGGCAGTTCTTTAAACAATTCCCTAGGTTCTTTTCCTAGTTTTGTGAGTAGGAGGTTGATTGCTATAAGGGAATTTGATGAACTGATCATACTTTTTACTGTATTGACTGTATCGATGAATTTAGTCAATTCGGATGCTTTACCCTCAAACGGTTGCATGCCCGTGAGTACGGAGAACCCTACGCTATTAAGATCGAAAGCCATTTTAGATTTTTTATGGAGTTGTAGAAAGGCTGATATGGTCTGTGCTAAGAGTTTGAACGATAACTTATTGGTTGTCAATAATGTTAAGTTGGTATTTTTGTCTTCTAAGCTATTTGTTGAGCAATCAGATGTCTTGTTATGTGAGTCGTCGTTGGTTTTTGATGTGCTCATAGCAATGATATTATGAATTAGTGCGTTAGAAATTTTACTAAATTCTAACAGTTTGTTAAAGGTGTATTTGAATTTATTTTTTTCTATCTCTTTTTGAATCTCTTTAAATGTTTCCTCGGCTTGTATTCTGAGTTGTGTTTTCGTACAAGTCCTTTGATTGGGGTCCTGTATTTTTTTAAAGATATGTTTCAAAATTTCAATTCTATCGCTTATAGTAATCATTCCTGTTTTGAATTGTTTTCATGTAATCTTTTTATAGAACTCATTTCCTAGCTTGAAAACTTTGATTTGATTTGATTTGATTATGTTCTAAAGTTTCAATACCTTAATGGGATATGCTGCGTGCATTTTGTTGCTACTGATGATGATGCTACGCTGAATCTATACCGGTGCTGGGTGTTTAATCGGTATTTGGTGCATACTCGATATTCTACGATGACGTCGTCGATCAGTCGTCGCTCGATGTCTTGTCGGGACACTTGTCTATTCTTGCCTGCCAATCCAGATTGGGCAGTGGGCTCGTCTTGTATTTTCGTCTTCCACGTTGGGAAGGGTGTTTCATTCAATCGCTGCTTGTGAACCGTAGTTTCGCTATGCACTTTATTGTCCCATATCAATTGCTCCACGAATCGTATAGATTACCAAAATGAGTTACATTATATAGGCAGTTGTATGTTATTGATTGCATCACGTTTTGCTAGAGTTTTCAATATTTTGAAAATGGTTTTAATTACTTTTTGCATGAGTATGATAGCAAGAAGTATCAGCACAATGTTCAGTTTTAATTCATGGGTTTCATGCTGCTCTGAATGAACATTTTGTGTTTGAATAATGGTAAGATCATTATCACCATCAACATTAGCTTTAGGGTTTGATGCGTCGTTACCCATTTTAAGGTTACTCTACTTGGTAAATCGATCGCATAAGCGTTACGTTTTTACACATTGGGGTAGGTTCTCACAACACTGTGATGTTCATCAATTTGACATTCCTTTTGCACTACATTGCACTAAATATTGTTTTTTTTTCTGCACTGCACTTGCTTCTGGCTGTTCTTTCACCGTTATTATTTATAACATATGGGCCACTTGTGCCAGCAGCGTTGTTGAATGTTTCGTTAAAAAAAAATGCACATTTGACACTTTTTTTTTTCTCACGTCCCGTCGAATGCCGGTTATGGTCACAATACTTTTGGTTTGTCACACGACACTTACGTTTTACGTTACCGTTGTACTTATCACATTTTACTTGTAAATAATTTGCTTATACTTCTGCCTGTCGATTGCAGATTAAGGTCACGGTCGCCATGTAATGTGATCGAACGTACGCGGGGCCGTCGTGCACCGTTTTTGCGGGGAGTCAGTCTTTATTGACATGAGCTGAGGTGGAACAAACTATTCGAAGCGGACTGATTTGATCGTCCAGGCGATCATGGAAACCCGGAAGGAGTTTCCCTTACTGGAAATGTTGGAGTTTAGAAGCCTTACCTTGGGTAGGGGGACATAACTAAACTCTTGAAATAAGTTGGTACACGAAGTTTTTAGGAAGCGTAACGTCCTATCTTGGCAGTCCGAACGAATCTGACTTGCCACGGTCGGAATTGGTTTTATTTATACTCAATGGGTTTCGAAATATTGGTTTTGGAATGTGTTTTTGTCCTAATTAAAGGTTATTGATATGAGGTGCAATTTATTCATTCTATCGGAGTGAGGTGTCTGTCAATTTATGCTTATGCTGCGCTTTCAGTGTTTTTACAAAGGTTCTGGAAAGTTTCAACTGTTCTAGCCAAATAACGAGTGCGTTCGTCGATCATTGCCTACGCTGCGCTTTTAGCAATAAGTTGCTATGCGTTCTCTGTTTGTCCACTTTGCTGCAGTAACGCTTGAATTGCTTATGTTGCGCGTTTCGGAGTTTTCGATAAATGTCTCAATGGTTTTTTCTATGGATGGTATGGTCTAGGTATGTTGCTATGGTGTGGATTGATTTGCTGATGTAATATAATGAATGTGTTGCAATAGTGTGATTTGGCTTTCCGAAGTGTGTTACAATGTGTCTATAGCTGATAGTGTGTATTATAATAAGTTCTGTATAGCAGATATGCTACACTGTGGTGTTATGGGGAAAACCACCATGATATACTTTGTTCGTCAAAATGTTAATTATATAAGTGCAAAAGAGAGCTTTTTTATGTATATAACAAACGATATAAGTCGCATTAAGTTAGTTAAATAGAATGTGAGTAAGGTCAATTAGTTCGTCGGAGAACATTTATCAATCATGGATACCCAAATGTATTGATGTATTGATTTATGTAAAATTGATTTGAAAGCTGACATTAGCTTCCACGCAAAAGATTAAACAAACTAGTTGACCCACACCACTAGTTATTTAAAATAAGTATAAACATACTCACCGTGTCTACATGCACCGCATCTTGGGTGGCCTCGTCTACAAAAGACATCGCATGGTAGGCGAACCACCGTGGCCGGAACACGTCGTCATTGCCTAAAATAAAACAATAATCAATTGGGATGAGAAATAATAAATTAACTGTATCTATATTTTTCTACATGTACCTGCACCGGTTTGCGTCGTCTTCTTAACCTTGGCCTTGTTGGTCCGATAAATGCCAAGGAGTCGGGACCACAGATGTTTCGCATCTTGTGGCGAAACCTCCTCCTTGGCCGCTATCGCAGCCCACGCGTCGCCCTTCAAAACTACAATTTTGTAGTTTTTATTTTTTTTTCTCCCACAAAACACGGTGCTTTTGTACCTCGGCAATGAAGCGGAGGCTTTTTTCATGATCCTGGAATGAAAAAGAAAATTCAGTGAAATACTTCCCTTTTTTAATTTAAATTAAAACAACAGAAAGGTCGATAATCGCGTGATAATTCGGTCATGCTAACCGTCACACCGGAACCACAGTGATAATACCCAAGTGCCACAAATCCACTAAACGACCACTAAACGGCTTCTAAACGACTCAAGTTCTCTACCTAAACGGAATATAGAAAGACTTCGTTTAGCAGACGGCAAACGACTCATGCATTCTAAAAATAGCAAAAAAGCTGGTGGCGCTCTCTGTTGGTGGGATACCCCAACCAGTGGAGCTTCATCGCTTGGAGGAAAGCTTTCTCATTTCCTCTGTACTATACAACGGTTTCGCATTGAAGTTATGCATCGCTAGAACCAGAACGGCGATACGATTGTTTAAATACTAAACTCCAACGGAAACCACCAGCACTGAAGCCAGTGAGATTTAAGTAATGGTCGTTGGTGTTGATACCCACGTATTTGACCACACGACCATTCATGTATATTTTTGCTCAGAAAGTTAGAAGGCTATATAGGTCATGATAAGATGAAGCTTGTCGAAACACATTGCAAGAAAAGGATAGCAATATAATGATTAGTTTTAATACGCCATCTATTGATCAAACCAATGAAGCTGTGGAGCTTTCATTTTTTTTCTATGGATATTCAATTTTCCAGTCGTTTAAGCTTAATCTGTGGCGCTTGGGTAATAACCCGTGCTATTTTTATATTAAATGTATACAAATAGACCGGTAAATTTTGCTTACAATTTGATAAAAAAAACGTTCTACCAAGCAAAACGACAAAGCCGTTCCTCATGAATAAAAAAACACACTCTATGCTAAAAACCGCTATAATACCAAAACGAACAACCAGTTTCACACACTCTGCAATGCAGCTTAAATGATGAAATAGATGGACAAACCCTACACCAAATTGTTGAAGCACTTGTGAAACCTACAAACACTACATTTTTCAATAAAATGTTCAGCACAATTGCAGCCCCGAGCCGAGACACACACAAACAAACACACACACACACACACACACACACACACACACACACACACACACACACACACACACACACACACACACACACACACACACACACACACACACACACACACACACACACACACACACACACACACACACACACACACACACACACACACACACACACACACACACACACACACACACACACACACACACACACACACACACACACACACACACACACACACACACACACACACACACAATTTTCGTTAAAAACAGTTGTACTTACTATTTTTCCATTGCGTCGACTGCTTCCTGCTTGTTCCATGGCTAGAAATACAATAAGTATGTTAAATTACCACATATTTTCAAAAAAACATACACAACAAAATATCGAACATACTCACCGAGCTGTTTGTTTACTGGTTTGTGATCAAAATTATAGGCTCCTCGACCCAAAACGCTTTTTAACTGATAAATTATACCAGCCTCTAGCTTCGACCCGCCGCCGCTAGATGGCGTACGCGTTCACAAATATTACACTCAGGAGTACGATCAATGTAGCCCGGCCTTAACACATGGGAGATCGAGAGAGATGGGTAGTTTCGGTTCAGCGGAATACGCATGCAGATGCATGCGTGTGTGTCACTCGAAGGATATCGGTCTCCCCTTCTCCCGTTTCTCGTTCATAGGCCACACGATCGGCGTTGTGCCGTCCAAAATCTAGAGAAAGAAGACATGCTCTCTCGCTTTGGCACACTGGAAAGTTTTCCAATAGCTTCGGTTTTGCTGGTCGGGTTAATGGTGAAAATAGAATCGTATGCAATCGGCTCTGCATGCCCGTGGACGCCGTCTGTACAAAGACACTTGGAGCTATTACGTCGGCCTCCTGTTATCGGAAACAGAAATCACCACTGCAGGGCTCCAGCCAGGAGATGTTGTTGCAACCAAGGTGTACTACCGAAATTCATGGAAATGGATCTCCGCTAAGGAGCTACGAACGCTGAGAACGGTGATGTATGAGTTAACCAGCCGAGACGGTCGAATGCTGCGGAGACATATTGTTATGTTCCTTTCTTTCTTCGGTTATTACTACTCAGGGAGGTACACGCGTTTGTAACATAAAACGAACATATAACTTGTATTAACATAAAAATACGTTATTCTAACGTAAAACGAAGACTGTTTCCCGCCGTTCCCTTTCCGTGTGCTATCCTTAATTGCCAGTTGCCAAGTGCCGGCGTGTTCGCCGGTCGACCCCGTTGACCGCGCAAACGATGACCCGGATGGATTGCACGCACACATCAACCGATGATCACTCACGCGCCAACGGTGAGTTACTAGTAGCAATCCATCCGGTCCAGGTTAGCTCACAACATCTCCCCCTGTTAAATAAAGACGATACCCTTCGAACCGACGCGGGAGCCTTCTATCTCTAGAAAATCGGCGTGGCGATCGTATCGGCTGCTGACGTCTTTGGACTGCCAAAGGGACTGGACTCAGGGACGGCTGTGCAGGGGATGTGTTGCTTTGCTGCTCCGTTGGTGTAACAACCGTTTCCACTGTTGCTCTGCCCATTAAAATGTCTAGCGGTAAATGACTTGGCTCTTTAGAATGATTGTTTGATTCACGCCTCCGTAGCTGGTTTACGTGTCGACGATGTACCCGAAAATCATCCGTCTCCACTTCGTACACTACGCTGCCCAGCTCCCGTTTTACTCGTGCACTTTACTCGACCTCTTGAAAGTGTCAACGAAGCGCTCGGCCTGCCCGTTTGACTGGGGATGAAATGGCGCCGTTGTGATGTGCTGAATACCACGACTGCTGCAATACGCTGAAAATTCAGCACTGACGAATTGCGGCCCATTATCGCTGACCAGTGTTTCTGGGTATCCGAATCTCGCGAAAATGCTTCTTAATACTGCGATGGTTGCTCTGGTTGTTGTTGTTCGCATTTTTTCCACTTTTGGCCACTTCGTATGCGCATCTACCGCTATCAAAAAGTATTCACCTTCGATCGGCCCGGTGAAATCGATGTGAATGCGCTGCCACGGCTTGATTGTCCTCAGCCAAGACATCGGTATCTCGCGTGGCGAGGACTTTCACGCTATCGCGCAAGCATGGCATGTTTTAACATAGTCTACTACATCTCCGTCTATTGACGGCCAATAGACATAACTCCGAGCTATGGACTTCATCCTCTGGATTCCTGGGTGCCCTTCATGCAGCTGTTTTAGGCACCGCTGCTGAAGTTTGGTTGGGATTACCACCCTTTCCCCGAACAGAATGCAACCTCGGACCGTGGTGAGGGCCTCGCCTCTGTGGTAGAAGCAAGCCAATTCTGTAGCGTAGGTGATGTTTTGGGGCCACCCATTCATGATGTACTTGTATACTTGTCGCAGCACCGGATCGGATGCCGTGGCCTTCGCAACGTCACTAAAATTGAGTGGAAATATATTAATTGAATGTAGTGCTACGTATCTTACGTCATATTCCAACTCAGCGCTTGCGATGATGTATTCTGGATCCGGTTTTGCGTGCTCATTAATCAGTCTCGAAAGCACGTCCGCATTGCCACACTTCTCGGTCTGTACATACTCGATGCTGAAATCATACATTTGCAACTGCAATGCAAATCGCTGCAATCTGTTGGCTGTGTACATCGGAATACCTTTGCTAGACCCAAAAATCCAAAGCAAAGGTCGATGGTCGGTCTGTAGTCGAAAATGGCGCCCAAACAGCATCTTGTGAAATTTCTTCACAGCAAAGATAATGGCCAATCCTTCGCGGTCGATCTGGCTTTAGTTGGCTTCAGCCTTCGTGAGGGCTTTCGATGCATGCTGCACGACTTTCAGGGAGCCATCCATAAAACGATGGCTAATCGTCGCGCCTAGACCTATCGACGAATCATCTGCAGACACAACTATTTCCGCATTTGGGTCGTAATGCGTGAGCAGCAAATCAGACGATAACAGCTCTTTAAACCTTTTGAAAGATTGTTCACAATTGTGCGTCCATACAAAATTTCTGTCGTTCTTCAGCAGTTCATCCAGCGGGTATCGGAGCTCTCGCATCTTCGGTAGGAATTTACCATAATAGTTCACGGCTCCTAAAAAGGACCGAACTCCGCTCACGTTTGTTGGTGCTGGCATTTTGCGTCTAACGTCGATCTTCGCTGGGTTTGGCCTAAGACCCTGTCTATCGATCACAAAGCTTAGGTACTCAATCTGCACCATTTTGAATGAGCATTTTTCCGCACGGATTGTAAATCCGTAGTCCTTTATGCGACGGAAAAGATTGAGGAGGTTCTCATCATGCTCGCGTTCTGTTCTTCCACCAACAACTACATCATCCATGTAGCCAGAAGTACATTTCAATCCAGTGAGCATTGCATCGATTAGTCGTTGAAACGCGGCTGGGGCGATCTTTATGCCTGGCGGTAAACGATTATAGTGATACAATCTGCGATGCGTGTTAATAGTTAGAAGAGGACGACATTGCTCGTTTATCTCGACTTGCAGAAATGCATCGGACAAATCTATCTTACTGAAAAAATTGCATTGTGCCAATCTTGCAAATATCTGGCAGTGGGAGTGGATACTCATATGACTGGAGAGCAGCGTTCAGGCCAGTCGAATAATCTCCGCATATTCTTATGCTGCCATTTTTCTTCCGCACCACTACAATTGGCTGCCCAGTCCGAATAGTCGACTGGGGTAATCACGCCTAAGCCTTGTAAGTGATCGAGCTCTTTATCCACCGTTGCTTGCATTGCATACGCTACAGGGCGATTCGGGCAAAACACCGAATGGCGATTTTCTTTTAGCTTTATCTGGATGTTTGCCTTGGTGCACAGTCCAGTGCCGCTAAACACCTCGGGGAATCGACTCTCCCATTTTCCAGATTCAGCTTCGATTCTATTACAGAAATGGTCCATCGGTACAGAACCAAGCTCAAATAGCTCTATTAAATCTGCTCCCAGAAGCTGCAAATCAGAAGCTATTACCCGTATTACGGCAACCCTCGTTATGTCCCCAATCGTTACCTGAGCCGAGAATTCACCATCCAGCTGAAGGTGAGAACCAGACGCTGTTCTCGCATGGACTTCTACCGGTCTCAATGTTGGCTCATCAAGCTGCTGCCAAATTTTTCGTCCAATGACAGTTATATCGGAGCCGGTGTCAAGCTGTAGGCGAACCCTGTAGCGATAGATCAAAACATTAACAAATTTTCTTGCATGGCGCACGCTGTGTACATTCACGGTAACTGTACGTGTGTCCACCGGTGTGTTTTTGTTCCACTTGTTGAACTTTCTCTTCTTTGGCCACCACTTCTTCCGCTGGTTACAAAATCCTTCGCGGTGGCCCGTTCTCCCGCAATCACAACACTTGTGTAGGGCATACGGACACTCCCTGGCCCAGTGTGAATCGCCACACAACCAACAAGATCTGGGCGGCTTGCTTGTTCCCTCGAAATTCTTCCGCTGCTGATTCTGCTGCCCTTGCTGAAATCTACGCACCTGTGTTTGTTGTTTCTGTTGCTGCACTTTACTTCTACTTGCACTGTGTATCGCTAGGACTTTCTCCACCGCCTGAGTAGCGATCATGGCGCTGTCCACCTTTAGACTGGAGATTCGCTCACACTCAGCGGAGAGTTGCTCCAACGTGACATCGGCTCTCTCCTCGATGCGGGAGAGCAATCTCGTCCTCACATCTGCATCGGCATCGTCCTTCAAGCCGCACACCAGTATCAAGCACTTGAACTGCTCTTCGCTCATCGCCGATAGCTGAAAATTAACACAAGAGCGATTAACGCGGCAGACAAACGACAACAGGTCTTCATTGCGTGGTTTAATCAGCTGCAAGCATTTATATCGCTTACTCACGAGGGTTTCCGCTCTTCCAAATAGAGCGGTCAGCTTCTTAACCGTTTCATCAAACGGCACATCACGAGGGACACTTGGCAGTATGAAGCTGGCGTAGCGCGCGTATTCTGCAGGGCCCAGCTAGCGTACCAGCAAGCGCACACAAGACGAGAGGCATCTTGCGCGAAAAGATCCTCATATCAGGCAAACCACGTAGCAAAGGTGATATCTGACTCCGCCTCATAGCGGAATTCCATGATGCTGCCCGACAACGCTTCCATGATGAGTTCGAGATTGCAGGGGGCAACGGCCTGTGAGGGAACAGTCTGGCTCGGCTGTGATAGTGATTGTGGCTGTTGCAGCATACGCGAAATGAGCTGTTGCTGCTGCTGCATCTGTTGCTGCTGCTGCTGCTGCATCTGCTGTTGCATTAGCTGCATCATCTGCATCATCATCGCTGAATCGGTGGTGGGCGCTGGAACTGTGGCTGGCGATGGCTGCGAAGCTGCATTCTGCGATGGCGGTTGCACCATCGACGCTTGCCTTTCGCTGGTGGGCGGCAAAAGATGCTGCGACGGGGCAAACGCACTCGCACGCAGCGGGGATGCTCTTCTCTGGTCCACTTCCATAGAAAAGTCCGGTGTACCATTTTCGCCGGTGCTCATCCTTCTACGCGTTGCTCGCGGTCGCGTATTTTTTTTTTTAAATGAACAGCACTAAATTCGCACACAACTAATCACAAGCCTTTTTTTGTTTTTTTTACTCCTCGTCGCCACTGTTATGTTCCTTTCTTTCTTCGGTTATTACTACTCAGAGAGGTACACGCGTTTGTAACATAAAACGAACATATAACTTGTATTAACGTTATTCTAACGTACAACGAAAACTGTTTCCCGCCGTTCCCTTTCCGTGTGCTATCCTTAATTGCCAGTTGCCAAGTGCCGGCGTGTTCGCCGGTCGACCCCGTTGACCGCGCAAACGATGACCCGGATGGATTGCACGCACACATCAACCGATGATCACTCACGCGCCAACGGTGAGTTACTAGTAGCAATCCATCCGGTCCAGGTTAGCTCACAACACATATAGATCAGATCAGGAAACGATCAGTTAAAGAACCTCATCAGTTGGTACAGGATAGTGAGAAGCCCACACAACTACCCATCGACATTCTGTTGGGTGAATGAAGTTTACCGGTACCGAACGAGCCTTTGCCGCTAAGCAGTACAACGGAGGAATTGCGCACAGTTCCTTTACCCCAGCCACTCTCCCTGGCACAGGTTGCACCTTCGGAAAGCAATCATCGTAAGATACGCTCACCTCGCACAGTGTAGCTAGTCGGTCCAGAGAGAGCGGAGCGGCAAAGTGCATTATTACACTGTGGGCTACCGCACGGACAACATTAGGAAATAGATAAAAATCATATTCCATAACAGCAGAAATACGAAGTGTACTGTATCAATAGAAGGGTGGCGATATCACAACACTTGGGAGGCATACAAGCAATCATTAGACACATTTCTTCAGCGTTTAAAAGAATATGGCTTCCACGTCAAGCTGGAAAAATGTCATTTCTATTAAATTGAAATTGTCTATTTGGGGCATGTGGTAGATCGCAACGGCATACGTCCTGTCCCAGAGAAACTGAAAACCATCGCATCTATTCCAGCACCAACGAGCATTTCCGAACTAAGATCGTTCTTAGGGGCTGTGAATTTCTACGGCCGATTTGTGAGAAACATGCATGAACTCAGACACCCATTAGATGAACTCTTAAAGAAGGATATGAAGTGGAAGTGACATATTCGGTTTGTCAAACATCGTTCGAAAAATTCAAGAAATTACTGCAATGTGACTTACTGTTGACACATTATGTTCCGAATCTTCCTATCATCGTTGCAGCAGATGCGTCTAGCACCGGCGTTGGAGCAATTATTTTTCATAAATTCCCGAATGGATATTTGAAAGCCATTCAACATGCTTCAAGAACATTAACTGCTGCAAAACAAGGTTACGGGCAACCAGAAAAAGAAGCTCTTGCTCTTACTTATAGGATAATCAAATTTCTTAAGTACTTACTTGGTCAGAAATGTACTCTTTTAACCGATCATAATCCTTAACTATCCATATTTGGTTCAAAAAAAGGAATTCCCTTGCTTACAGCAAACCGACTCTAACGGCGGGCATTGATGTTATTAAACTACGATTTTACCATCGAATATGTTTCAACCACCGAGTTTGGGTGCGCTGACATGTTATTGAGGCTAAACGACCGTTGCAAGCAACCAGAGGAAGATTATGTTGTAGCTTCGATTTCACTTGAAGAGGATATTCAAAACGTCATGCACGAAAAAGTAACAAGATTGGACGAAACACTGCAACCATTTTTCTTCCCGAGCGAGCTGGATTTCGCCGCACAAGTCCCTTTACCACTTTGATCACCGCTGGAGTTTGAACACTCCGTTTTTTGCCCGGTTTCTTCTTTGGCACAACCGTGCCTGTCTCCTCATATCGTTTGATGGTCCGGTAGACGAATAATCTAATCGACTTAAATTGTGATGATACAATTTCTGCTTAATCTGTATGTTTGTAAATCCATGCAAATGCAAGATTTTTATTTGTTCGCGACTTGAATCCATTATAATATATTACAAAACTGAAGTGAACACTAAGTGTAGGTTTTTTACGATAAATAGTAAACAAATTAAGCTGTCAAAATATGCCCATGAGTTTGACACACACTAATAGAAAACACAAAAAAGGGGTACTCCAATAGATGTAACAGGTTGGCTGATAACTCCCTGGTCTAACAAAGAAAAACACATTATTTTGTCAAAATTCGTTTTTTTTATTCAACATAGTTCCCTTCAAGAGCGATTCAACGATTATAACGACCTTCCAATTTTTTTATACCATTTTGGTAGTACTCTTTCGGTTTTGCCTCAAAATGGGCCTCAGTTTCGGCGACCACCTCTTCATTGCATCCAAATTTTTTCCCTGCGAGCATCCTTTTGAGGTCTGAGAACAAGAAAAAGTCGCTGGGGGCCAGATCTGGAGAATACGGTGGGTGGGGAAGCAATTCGAAGCCCAATTCATGAATTTTTGCCATCGTTCTCATTGACTTGTGGCACGGTGCGTTGTCTTGGTGGAACAACAAAATAACAAAAGTTGCTTGACAAAAGACGCTCTGGCTCACAAACTAATTGACATACAGACGTCAAATTTTGACTCGAATCATTTGAAGGTTGGTACTATATAAAAATAATATGCATTTAATACTAGCGGCGCCATCTATGTGTCAGACCGGGGACTTATCAGCCAACCTGTTATCACTTCTACGATGCCACCCTGTAGATGGATTGTTCCACAACAGAGTTGTTGTTCGAAACATTTACAGGAAAAAGGTACTGCAACAATTCCATCGTGGTCATCCTGGAATGGTGCGAATGAAATCTATTTCTCAAAGTTTCGTTTTCTCCCCGGAAATGGATGTCGATATCGAACACTTTGTCCGGCGCTGTACTTCAAAGAAACACCTGAATCTTGGACTATGCCGGAAAAGCCATGGACACGTATACACGTGGACTATGCCCGTCCTGTAGATGGCGTGTATTTTTTAGTTGTAGTTGATCCATACATAAAATGGCTAGAAGTATATGCTACTGTGGGATCCTAGAGTAAGAAAGAGAAATAATGTCATGTATGATAGTTGATGTCAGTCGGAGTTGAACAATGAATAAAAAAGGTTGTGTTGTGGTAACGAACAAGATGGTGTGCTTGTGTGTGTATCCTGTACTTATAGAATATCACAGCTACCAAAACTACAACAGCAAAGACAACTATCAAGTTTTTAACGCAATCTGTTGCGGCCCCGCCGCACTCGTTTCTTTCGTAATTAAAAGGTCACAAAAAACAAGAACGATTAATTTTTCGTTGACTGTCCTTTTATATAGTCACTTTTTTCAGCGGTAATAGTTGTTCAAGCAAAGGGATCGTTTGCCTCCTTCCGCTCCTTTATATCTTCTTTCACGATGGCAAAGCCTTACAACGGTGGAAACTTCGTAAGGTTTCACGTCACCTTTTTTAGGCCCTATCTACACGAGATCAACGCGATCAATTTCGAAACATCAAAACATTTGATATTATTTTTAGCGGTCCCAACACAATCATTCACACCGTTTGGTGTTCCAGAAAATATAGTCTCTGATAATGGTACGCTGTTCACCAGCCTTGAATTCCAAGCATTTTGCAATTGGGTATTTGTCACATCCGTACTGCACCATATAATCCGCAGTCGAACGGTTTGGCAGAACGTTTTGTGGACACACTAAAGCGTATATTGCGAAAAAATCGAGCAGGAGAAGAGACTTTAGATGAAGAATTGCAGACTTTTTTGCAAGTTTATCGAACCACACCAGCACCAGAAGAGTCTCCAACTGAATTGATGTTCCAGCGGCCTATTCGAACAATTCAGCCATTACTTCTACATCCAGTTTCACGGTCACGAAATGAAAAGTCAGAAGCTGGAAGAAATTCCTTTGTTCCTGGAGAAGCGGTTTATGCACAAGTCCACCGCAATAATTGTTGGAATTATCAATTTCCTGAATATATAAATAGAACTCAAATATAATTAAGCCAGTCTTGATCTGAACTCCGAACGGAACAGACGTGTCTCTCCTTTAATTTCAACAGGTTATGGGCGCAGGCTCGCTTGGTGCTGTGAAGGGCAATACGTTCACGATATTTTATTGTTGTGGCTCTAATTCCAAGAACGAGTGAAGACAACGAAAAAATCTGGTGTGAGCGGTGTCGGCAGTAAATGCTGATGTGCTATTGTTCTCAAAAGAGGCGGGGAATAACGATTTGAAAAGACTACTGGTGTGCTGTGAGCACGATCCCCACAAAAGGAGTGACGTTGTGACAAAGGAGTGTGATGGAGCAGAAAGGCGAAACAGACCAGGAAACAAAAAGTGTTGCGAAAAGTGATCGTGTGGTTGACCCAAATTATTCAGAAAAAAATGGATTATTCCAAATTGTTTTTGCTTCCATTGTTCGATGGGACGAATTATTCTTCCTGGAAGTTTAGAATGTTATCTGTACTTGAAGAATACGATTTAATGGAATGTATTTCTTCTGAGCCATCAGCAAGTGAAAGTTCTACAGAAAAATCCAAAAAGGACAAACAATGTAAGTCGTTGTTAATTTCGCGTACTAACGACACACATTTGGAGTATGTACAAGAGTGCAAAACCAGCAAGCAAATATGGGACACATTGCAAAAGGTGTTCGAGCCAAAAAGTTTTTCAAGTGAAATGCATGTGAAAAGAAAAAAGCTGCTACTAAAACAAGGAGACGGAACATTCTCTAGCATTTGACAAACTAGTGCGAGAATTTAAGGCAACGGGTGGAACCATGGAAAATGAAGACATAATTTGTCATTTGTTATTGACTATTGGGTCTGAATATGCCACAGTAGTTACTGTTCTGGAAACTATGCCTCAAGAACAGTTAACATTCGACATGGTAAAGGCACGTTTACTAGATGAAGAAACAAAGAAAAGTGTGGAAACAGGCAATGACACTCAATGCTGTCCAGCTGCGTTTTTTAGTGAATACAGTGCAAACCGTGGCAGGCACCAACAAAAGAAACTATTGAAATGTTTTGGTTGCAAAAAGATTGGTCACAAAATCGGGGACTGCCCAGAAAAAACAGAAACAAAAAGAAAGCAATTCGAACCAACACAATGCGTATTTTGGTGATTGTTGTGTCTTTGGCTTGCATCAGGTACTGTTTCGTCGCGAATAGTTTTCGGATAAAGTTTCCTTTTCTTTCTTTGGGTTTTGCTGCTAATAATTACCGAAGCCGTTGTAAGAAATTGCTGGTGATGAAGAGAGAGAAAAAGCCTTTTCGCTCTCTATTTATTAATTGAAGATCGATAGAGATGTGTACATGAACGGGCACGGATTTGATCCGATCCGCAGTTCAAATCTGCACGATTCGCGTAGCTGCTCGAACAGGTACTTTATTCAAACACTGATATAACAGTACACATAATAAATATAAACTCACAAGCACAATACACACTAAAATACTCGGCCGCGCGCCAGCCGTACCGTGCCCTGCCGGGAACCCTGCTCGACCGGCTGCTCGCAACACTTGCTTGTCCGAGCGCACCACACACACTAAGCGGCCCGCGCTTAGTGTGCGTACGACAGTGTGCGTGACACACTGTCGTCTCCTGGACATTGACCAGTGGTAGCACAACTACCACGGCAAGTCCAAAGGTCGGCACGGCTGCTCACAACATCTCCCCCTTTTACTTATCCGGAGGGGGTCGAACCGACACGCGCATATTCCATTGCGGGAATATCGGTATGGTGACACCCTCCGGCCATAGATCCTTGTCCTTGGGCATTTTTGCGCAAATGCTGCTCCTAAGCTGCGACCCCGCTACCCGCTTACCGCAACGCTGCTACGATGTTGCAGGAAATCTCCCCGGCGGCGACCGTAATGTCCCGCTAGCCTCATCTGGCAGGAGAGCATTACCCAGCAACTCGTTCCGCACGTTGCTACGCTGCTGCTGGCGATCTCTCCGGCGGCGACCGGTTTGTCTCGCAAGCCTCATCCGGCTGAAGAGCATATCCCAGCAGCCCGTTATGGCATCCTGTAGCGGTGGTACAATTGCTGCAGCAAGGACGGCACACATTTCGCCCTTCACGTCCGGAACATCACGTCGGTGCTGCAACTGGGGACGGAATGCGACCTCCCCCTCTTTCCGACGAATACAACGGCACCAGCGGGGCGGCATGGGACCTCGCCCCCCTCTCCGTTGACACTACAGCTGCAGCGGGGCGGAATGGAACCTCGCCCTCCTCTCCGTCAAACACAACGGCAGCAGCGGGCGGCATGGAACCTCGCCCCCTCTCCGTCGACAATATTGCTGCAGCGAGGCGGCATGGGACCTCGCCCCCTCTCCGTTGTCACTACTGCAGCAGCGGGGCGGCATGGGACCTCGCCCATTCTCACTGGTTTACGACGGCTGCAGCGGGGCATGGCATCTCGCCCCCTCTCCGTCGAACACAGCGGCAGCAACTCAGTGACCTCTCGCGTCACTAATGATGGCCCGGCAGCTAGGCAGAATCACAATTCGCCCCTTACACTGCCGGCGCTCCTTGGGCTGCAGCCCGACGACACCTAGAGTCGCTGCAGATGGCCCGGCAATCAAGCTTCGACCTTTCCATTGCCGGCGCTCCTTGGGCCTGCAGCCCGGCGAATCAAACATCGCCGAGTGTGTGTGTGCGGCTGTCCCTTCTGTCCCCATGGCGGGACGACAGCCGGGGCCACGGTCTTAACGGCGGCGGCGGCAGCGGTCCTTGTCGAACGGCGTCCCACTGTCGAGGGGACCCGTGCCATCGCGATGGCGCCGGCTCCAACCGACGCGCTCGATCGCGATGGCGACCGCGGGTTCTTCTAGGGATCCCCCTTACGCAAGAGGATCCCATCCTCGTCGCCACTATTGTGTCTTTGGCTTGCATCAGGTATTTTATTCAAACACTGATATAACAGTACACATAATAAATATAAACTCACAAGTACAATACACACTAAAATACTCGGCCGCGCGCCAGCCGTACCGTGCCCTGCCGGGAACCCTGCTCGACCGGCTGCTCGCAACACTTGCTTGTCCAAGCGCACCACACACACTAAGCGGCCCGCGCTTAGTGTGCGTACGACAGTGTGCGTGACACACTGTCGTCCCCTGGACATTGACCAGTGGTAGCACAACTACCACGGCAAGTCCAGGGGTCGGCACGGCTGCCCACAACAGTGATCATGGTGTTTGCTTCATTGGTAGCAATGAAATTCTCAGTACGTCACAGCAGGTAAATTGGATTGTTGATTCCGGATCGTCGGAACACTTAACTAACGATAGAAACTTTCTGGACAAACTAATGCTAATGGACATTCCTATGACAATTGCAGTGGCCAAGGAACGTGAAACAATGGTTGGGGAACAATATGGAAGTATAAAACTGTTTTCTTCTGTTGGTGACAAAGTGGTACCTGTTACTCTCAAGAACGTACTCTACATACCGAATGCGCGTGTGAATTTACTCTCCGTACGCAAAATGGAAGAAGCTGGACTAACTGTGCAGTTTTTGGATGGAAAGGTTTTAGTGAAATACGGGTCGCAAACAATCGCATGTGGAAGCTCTACGAATTGACGTTAGTGAAAATTAAGAATGTTGCTGATTCTTGTCTCTATTCGTGTGGGAAGGTTCCGAAATGTTTAGAAATTTGACATCGTCGTTTTGGCCATATAAGTACAAAAGGATTATGTCAGGTTTTGCGAAACGAAATGGTGATAGGAATGCAGCCAATTCGGCGTCGAGGTGATAAAGACTTTATATGTGAAGCTTGTGTTGCAGGAAAACTCACTCGAAAGCAATTTGTGACAAGTGAAGATCGAAGATCGAGCAGATTATTGGAACTTGTTCATTCCGATATTTGTGGCCCTATCACTCCTGTAGGTTTTTATGGTGAACAATACTTGTGAAATATATTCACGAAAAGGGGCTGGCTGTGATATTTGGAGGAAATTTGAATAGGAAAGTGTACACCTTTATCGCTGGTCGGTTTGCAACTGTATATTCGTTTGTCCTTTTTTGTATATAATATTTCATGCAGTTCATAATTCGTGTAGATCGAGCAGTTTCTAATGCCGAGTAGTTTATAACCTAATCTTAGTTTCCTAACGCTTTGTTTTATGTACAATTCAAATTTAAGTTCGAAAATAATTATCCAAACTCCAACATTCCCGGCCACCAAAGAAGAACTTCTTTAAATTTCATGCAAAATATAAATTCAATAATGAGTTCAAAAAAGAATTCAAAAAAAGTTCGACTCTTGAACCTGACGCTTATCTCCTATCATACTGCTCGTGTGTGTAGATGTGTGAATGTGTGTTGCGTGTATCTTGTTCTGCCATGAGTGCGAAATGTAAACAATGTCGCGTGGCTTGCAGCTGCGCGTTACTCAGTGCCTGTGGTTTCCTTCTGCTCTAAGTTGCTAATTACGTCCGGATTAGGCAAAACCGCCAGACGATTAGCTGCGCGGACGATTTGCTTCCCTGAAGCAGTGCGCAGTGTAACGACGCGAACAACATCGTCCTTTCCAGGGTGTACTGCAACGATGCGCCCCATCGGCCACGAGGTAGGATGTACATTGTCTTCCTTAATAATCACCAGTGTATTTTCTGTCAGAACCGCTGATTTCCCGTTGCAATATTTGGCTCGAGCTTGTAACTGCTGCAGGTACTCCGGATACCATCGAGCCCAAATGGTTTGCAGATGTTTTTGTACCAACTGGTATTCCCTCAAGTAGTTGTTCGGTGTCTCGGTGTAATCGATGATTGGTACCGCTTGCAGATTGCCACCGACGAGGAAGTGTCCCGGTGTCAATGGTTCCAAGTCCGACGGCTCATCGGATAGAGGTGTAATTGGTCGCGAATTCAAACATTGCTCTACCTGGGCAAGTAGGGTAAGCATGCTCTCCTGTGTGATGCTTGTTGTTCCTATTGTTCTGACTATATGCTTTTTAGCTGCCTTCACCGCCGCCTCCCATAAACCTCCAAAATGTGGTGCTCTTGGTGGGATAAACTTCCACTTCATCTGATTCATCGCGCACCAATCAAATATAGCAGCTCGATCGTGTTCGTCGCTCTTTAGCATCTTGTAGACGCGATTCAGCTCATGTGCCGCTCCCTTAAAGGTGGTTGCATTGTCGGAATGCAGTTCACTGATTTGACCACGACGTGCAATCAAACGACGAAGTGCATTGATAAATGCTGTTGATGTTAAATCGCCAACCAGTTCGATATGTACCGCTCTTGTTGAAAAACATACAAATATGGCGATGTATGCTTTAATCGGACTTCTGTTGCGTATGGTTTGTTTTATATAGATTGGTCCGCAATAGTCTACTCCGCATACTGAGAATGGTCTTGTTGGTGTGACTCGTGATGTTGGCAAATCGGCGATACTTTGCTTAATAAGTGTGGGTTTGGCCTTAAAACATGCGTGGCAACTGTGGTACACCGACTTGCATAAATTGCGACCGCCAATTATCCAAAAGCTTTGGCGTAGTGTTGTTAAAAGCAGTTGTGGTGCAGCATGCAGCTTACTCAAGTGTATCGAAACAGCTAGTAGTGCGGACAGTGGATGTTTCGATGATAATATTACCGGGTGTTTTTCTGATTCCGACAGATGTGCCTTACTGAGCCGGCCACCAATGCGCAGAATACCTTGCGTATCTATGAAAGGGGAAATCCATTTTAATTTGGAGTTCTTCGGAATCTCTTTGCCCTTCTGCAGGTGTTGTATCTCCTCAGAAAAGGTGTCTTGTTGCGAAAGATAACACAACTTGAGTTCTGCCGCCTTGAGTTCGTCTACAGTGAGTGGTGGGATGTCCTTAGCATGGACCTTGTTTCCTACGCGACGCTTTGCGTTTTGTATAAAGCGCAAACAATATGAAACAACTCTTTGCAGTTTGTGGTAGATCGAAAATCGTGAGAACAAACTGTTTCGAAATTCGCAGATCAATGCTGTGCTTGCAACCCGTGACGATAGTTTTTCTTCTTCTGCGCTCTCTTCTTCGCTTGGTGATGGTGTGTTCTGTGGCCATTCTTCCGAGTTGCGTGCTAACCAATGTGGCCCGTGCCACCAGCGCTCACACACTAGCAACTTTTCCGGAGTTAAACCTCGCGAAATGTCGTCTGCTGGATTGTCCGAGCCTGGAACATGCTTCCAGCATTGTATTCCAGCCGTGTGCTGAATTTTTGCAACCCTGTTTGCAACGAAGGGCTTCCATCGATTTGGTGCTGAATTCAGCCAGTGAAGGACAGTCATGGATTCGGTCCAACAGATGGTGGTAGCAGAAATTTTCAGTGATTGCTGGACTTTCTCGTAAAGAAGTGTGGCTAGTCGTGCTGCACATAATTCCAATCGAGCTATGGAATGTGAATTGGATAACGCAACGACCTTTGACTTGGCTGTTAGCAGCTGCACGGTGACTCCTTCCATGCTTTCAGCCCGAATGTAGCAACAAGCACCATATGCTAGTTGTGATGCGTCAGCAAAGATATGAATTTGCAGACTTGTTGCCGTGCATTGCGATATGTACCGTGGGACTGTCAAATTGCGTAGTGAAGATAATGTAGAGTGAAATTTCGACCATTCATGTTGTAAGTGCGATGGTAGCTCGCTGTCCCAGTCATATGCCTTTCCATGAATCTTGAGAGCCCATAGTTGCTGCATGAACATCTTTGCGATGATGATCGTTGGGCCCAGTAGCCCGAGGGGATCAAATATCTTGGCGATATATGACAAAATTAACCTTTTCGTCATGCTGGGTGTTGTAGGTGGTATCTCAATACGAAACCGTAGTGTATCAGTTGCCGGTTCCCAAACGATGCCTAGTGTGGATACTTGTTTCGAGCTCTTCCACTCGTGCGAGAGTTGTACCGCCACATCTTCTGAAGGAACGTTCTTCAATGCTTCGGAGCGGTTCGATGCCCATTTCTTCAGCGTGAAGCCAGCTGAATTTAGCATGTCTGAGATTTGCCTTTGTATAACGATTGCTTCGGACAAATCATCGGTACCCGTTAGCAAATCATCTACGTAAAAATCGTTCATGACCGCGTTCATTGCCAAAGGATACTCTTCCTTGTGGTCAAGAGCAATCTGTTTTAGGGTCCTGGTTGCTAAAAATGGAGCAGAGGCTGTGCCGTACGTAACCGTCTGTAGCTCAAATGTCGATATAGGATCTGCAGGATGTTCTCTGTACCGGATGCGCAGATAGTTACGGTCATGAGGGCTATGTAAAATTTGCCGATACATCTTCTCTACGTCTGTAGTGAGAGCAATGGCACGAGAACGAAACCGAAGGATAATCGATAAAAGATCTTCTTGAACGACTGGTCCCACGAAGAGTTTGTCGTTCAATGAGTAACCACTCGAAGTCTTACAGGATGCATCGAACACGACACGCACCTTCGTGGTTGTGCTTGATTCCTTAATGACAGCGTGATGTGGGAGGTAGTAATGCTCTACCGAATCGTTTGCAGGACTGGTAAGCCGCTTCATATGCCCCAAATGCTCATATTCTTTCATAAATTTAACATACTCTTCTTTCATTTTAGCATTGGTGTTCAACCGCCGTTCGATACAACGCAGTCTGCGATCGGCTATTTCCTTCGACTCTCCTAAAACGATATTAGGGTTGGAGTTAAATGGCAAACTAACGACATACCTTCCACTTGAGTTGCGAACAGTTGTTGCTGCGAAATGCTTCTCGCAAGCATTCTCCTCAACCGATAGCACAGGATCCTCGGCTATGGTTTCACTCTCCCAGAACCGCTGCATGGTCTCCTCCAGTGGGGTGTCGTATGCAGATAGATGGCACAGCCGCGGACCGACTGACGAATGATGAGTGTTGCCGGTGACAACCCAACCAAAGTGGGTTTCGACCAGCCACGGTTTGCCTCTACCGATAGAGCACTTGCGACCGGTGTGGAGCTCCCAGAACGTATCGCCTCCGATGACGATGTCGATTTGCCCCGGACTGTTAAAGGTGCTGTCCGCCAATGCCACGTCCGGCATTTTCCATGAAGAGACGTCCGTTGGTGATGTAGGGATGTTTGCGGATGGCGTGTCCAGAACCAAGAAAGTCATCTCCGTTGCGAAGGGTTGTGTCTTGGACTGAACGGTAGCGACGATGGAACCCTTGATCTGCTGTACTGCATTGCCGATGCCCGATACAGCGACGTTGACCCTTTTGCGACTCGTCAGCAGTTTCCGTGCGAACTCCTCAGCGATGAAATTCGACATGGATCCCGAATCCAACAACACCCTTGCTTCATGGGTGTTCCCGTAGTCATCCTTGATCTGGATGTTTGCCGTCGCCAGAAACACATTGTCTTCATTCGACTGAGCTGACAATGTTACCGTTGCGGGTGGAGCATAGGGTGGTGAATGATGTAGAAGTGTGTGATGACGCTCACGACACGTGCGACACGAATAATCCGACTTGCACGCTCTAACCTGATGATTGCTGCTCAAACAGTTCCAGCACAGCCGCTTCGATGCGACGACGTCCCGTCGCTGTTGGACCTCCTTGGCGATGAACACTGGACAGTTGCGCAGTGTGTGGTCTTCGGAACACTCCAATGGACACTTTGGCTGTTGGGTGTGCGCAGTCGATGCAGCAGGAGCCGAGCGAGATGTAGCTGCATTCGCGATGAATCTCCGTTGCCCTGGTTGACGAATGAGACCGGCCACCTTGATACCACTAGCTGCTTGATCCTTCACGAAGTTGTTGGTCGATTTCAAGATTTGGATACGATCTTGCACGAAGTCGATCACATCCTTATATTTGTCCGTCGTGAAGTGCACGGAATGTTTCTCCCAAGCCAACAATGTCTCTCGATACAACTTCATCAGCAGCATGTTTGAGAGGGGTGTGTCCCACGAGTCAACCGGTTCGTTCAGCTTTTTCAACCCGTTGACGAAGCGGGTGAATTCATCCACCAGGTGCGTGAGCTTGTCAACGCACACCAATTGCACTCCCGGAAGGTAGTGCAATTTGCGATAGTATTCGCGAATCAAAAGACGAGAATTGTCGTACCGTTTAAGAAGCGCCGCCCAGGTAACCGAATAGTTGTCCGCCGTTAAAGGTGTATGCTCGAAGGGTACCGCCGCGTCCCCCTTCAACGATGACAGTAAGTATTGTAGCTTCGCGATAGATGGAAGCTCGGCTGAAGCGTCGATCATTGCGATGAAGCGATCTCGGAAAGAAAGCCATTTTGTGTGATCTCCGTCAAATGTTGGAAGTTCGATTTTGGGCAAACGTAAATTTGGCGCGTGGGGTCGACCGAATGCAAGCGTTGAGGAAGCCAAGCCCGTTGTATCGTTGAGCGAACCTTCTTCCTTTGGCTGTCTTTCCCGTAGAAATGATTTTAGCTTGCGACAGCGTTCTTCAATGTCGATCCGTTCCATTATGCTGGCTTCGACCGCTTCGTCTTTATCTTCAAGCTCTTCCAGTTTCGAAACTGCGGTGAAAAACTCTTCCTTATGTTTCGCCAGATCTTCTAACACCTCCGGAATCTGCTTGGCATCATCACTCGAATATTTCGCCTGGAACCGTTCCAGCGATTTTATGTTCTCCAGGGCGATCCTCTTTTTCAGTTGCACTGCTTTAATTTTCTTATCCATTGCACAAAGAAAATACTGCGATATCACACGAAAATAACGAACAAAGCGATGGCGCGAAATTCAAAATGATGGCGTGTAACCGACCGTTGCCCTTGATGCGGGGCGATATGCGATGGCGGGAATTGTCACGGAATGACTTGCACACTTGACGACGAATACCGAATTCCACTCTTGATGCAGAATGAAACTTATTTCTTCTCCGTATATCACGATCCGGTTCGAAGGACCAAAAATGTGAAATATATTCACGAAAAGGGGCTGGCTGTGATATTTGGAGGAAATTTGAATAGGAAAGTGTACACCTTTATCGCTGGTCGGTTTGCAACTGTATATTCGTTTGTCCTTTTTTGTATATAATATTTCATGCAGTTCATAATTCGTGTAGATCGAGCAGTTTCTAATGCCGAGTAGTTTATAACCTAATCTTAGTTTCCTAACGCTTTGTTTTATGTACAATTCAAATTTAAGTTCGAAAATAATTATCCAAACTCCAACAATACTTTATAACATTCACAGATGATTGGAGCAAGTTCACAATGGTGTTTTTATTCAAGGCAAAGAGTGAAGCTTTTGAAATACTTCGTGACTTAGAAGCCATAGTTTCTGCTAAATTTGGATCCAAAATATCACGTTTGCGGTGTGATAACGGTACAGAATAAACCAATATTCAATTTTTTAATTTTTGCAAAGAAAAGGGAATACAAATCGAGTTTACAGTCCCTTATACGCCGGAACAAAACGGTGAGCGGAAAAACAGAAGTCTCGTAAAAATGGCTCGGGCAATGATGAAGGATTCTAATGTGGACAAAAGGCTTTGGGGGCCAGCAATCCAAACAGCCGCTTACTTATCCAATAGATGTCCTGCGAAGGCTTTAGCTTCCAATTTGACACCCTATGAAATTTGGAACAAGGAAAAACCAAGGTGTGTTTATTGGTTATGCTACAAATGGGTATCGGATTTGGGATCCGAAAAGAAATCGGTGTGTTGTAGCGCGAGATGTGATTTTCGTCGAAGAAAAGAATAGTATGAACATGCGTGATAGTGATTGTTCCATAAGTGAACATGTTTATATTCCTGGTGGTTCAGTGCCAAATAATATTGACTCAAGTGAACAGTTAGAAAATGATAGTGAAAGTGTGCATGACATTAAAAAAGGATGAATCGGTTGACAGTTGCTTGGATCAAACAATTCGTTAATTTAGTGACTCTAATCAAGCAACAAATTCTCGTCCAGTTAGAGAACGTGTGGCGCCATCGTGGTATGCAGATTATGATCTAACCGGTTTTGCGTTAAATGCCTCAATTTCGTGGAGAATCTTCCATTTAGTATTGCGGAAATGAAGAAACGAGAAGATTGGCCAAAGTGGAAAATAGCAGTGGACGAAGAAATGAATGCTTTGATCCGAAACCATACTTGGGATTTGGTGGAACTCCCAGAAGGACGGGTTCCAATATCGTGTAAATGGATCTTTAAAATAAAACAAACAGACGATGGTTCTGAAGATCACTATAAAGTAAGATTGGTGGCGAGGAGGTTTAGCCAACGACAAGGTTTTGATTATTTTGAAACATCTTATCTTCTTATCAGTGGTAAATCAGAAGGGTATGTTAATCCAACAAATGGATGTGAAGAGTGCTTTCTTAAACGGAACAATTAGGGAAGAGATTTACATGACACAACCCGAAGGGTTTGAAACAGGGAATAATCTCTTATGTCGTCTGAACAAGTCTTTATATGGACTTAAACAGGTGTCAAGAGGATGGAATTTGCGATTTCATATGTTTGTGGAAAAACTAGAATTTAAAATAAGTACAAGTGATAAGTGATTGTATGTGTTTGAATCTGGAGAAAACCAGCTATTTTTATTAATCTTTGTGGACGATGTGCTTTTGATTGGACAAAAAATGTCGTTAATTACGATAGTGAAACAATGCTTATCAAAGGAATTTGAAATGAAGGATATTGGTGAAGTGAAGTGTTTTCTCGGTTTGACAATCAAAAGAAAGCCAGAACAACGCGTTCTTCATATAAGCCAACGATCATTTTTCGAAAAATTACTGCAACGATTTAACACGAAAGACTGTAAACCAGTGTCAACTCCGAGTGAGAATTGTTTGCAAAGGGTGAAGAATGCAATCGTGTGAATAAGCCATATCGAGAATTAATTGGATTCTTGACAACTAGGCCGGACTTGTGTGCAGCAGTGAATTATTTCAGCCAATTTCAAAGTTGCCTCACAGACCAGCATTGCTACCATCTAAAACGAGTATTGCGCTACGTGCGTGGTACTTTGGACTTTGGTTTAGCCTTCGAAGGTAATGACAATCTTCCAGCTATCGAAGCATATTCGGACACTGATTCTGGAAACAATGCGATCGATCTGCGTTCGCTGACTGGCTATGTTTGCAAAGTTTATGGTAGTACGGTGAGTTGGTCGACAAAGAAACAAACAACAATTTCATTATCTTCAACAGAAGCAGACGGCATGCCATGGCATTTGGCTAGTACGACTGCTGGAGGATCTTGACATCAAACTGGATATTCCTATAGAGTACCATGAAGACAACCAATCGGCGATTCGAGTCATGGGAGAGGAAAAGGAAACCAGCCGGCTAAAGCACATAGACATCAAGTTTCGCTTTGTGCAAGATCTCATCCAACGGGGAATTATCAAACTGAAGTATATACCGACAGCTGAACAAGTGGCGGATATTATGACGAAGAGTTTACCTGTAAAGCCGTTTGTTATACATCGCATGGGTTTGGGATTAAGTGTTTTCAGAAATTGAGGGAGAGTGTTGGAATTATCAATTTCCTGTACATATAAATAGAACTCAAATATAATATAATATGTTTAATATGTTTAATATGTTTATTGATTAATCCATCGGGATCTTGAAGATCCTACATGAATGTACTTAAATTAGTGCTTATAGACTATGTAAGGTACATAAATCGATAGTGGAGAACAGGTGCACAAGAACAGAAAATGTATTTTGAAAATAAAATTATTACGTAAGTTGTGTCCTGAGTCTATCTCTAAAAACATTCTGTGGTATGTTGAAATCAAATAAATCAAAGTTACTTATAAAAGTTCGACACATAGCTGACATAGGATCAGACTGGCCAAAACGAGTTTGTGGTGTTCGGCACCACTGGTGGTGTTGCGCTCCTGGCTGCGTTTCCGAATTCACCACTTTCGAGCGTCACACTGTGGTAAGATTAAGTTAGTGTAGGTAGGTAGCGATGTAATACGAAGTATAGGATACGAAGGATAGGACACGAAGGATAGGACACGAATAGGAGCGATCGGATGCGCCGATCGTGGTCCTCGAGCTTGCGAGCGATCGGATGCGCCGATCGTCGCTCTCTCATCTTTCGACCGCCAATCAATACGGTTCACTCATCGCAATTGTCACGTTAAATAAAATAAATTGTATCGCGCAAGCCCTACATTGGTGACCCCGACGTGATAAAAATCGCGGAACGTGAAAAATTGCTGTCGTGATCAATCGCCCAGGAGAACATTCTCCGTCGCCGTCATCGGTTAAGTATTTGCCGCCGACGTAATCCATTATCCCGGTACATCGCTATCCCGTGTGCTTGAAGTGCATTTTGGAGTGAAGGAGAAATCTACCACCGACGCGATTTGTGGTTTCGCCGTATCCAGTAGGATAAGATTACACAACCACGATTGTTCGGTCGATCGACTACTATTCACCGTGATTGCCCTGCTGAAGCCCCATCCGTTTTCGGAGCCACGACGTCCCGTAAGAGTACTTTTTTTTCTCGGGCCCACGTCATCGCTGTATTGAAGGAGTACCCTGGGGTTTTCGGCCAGCATCATCGTTCCCGGAGCCGTAGAGCATTTGACATCAGTAGATACAAAGTGCCACCACCGTGCGTTGTGGTCACGAGATAAGCAGAACGATCACATATATCACGTTTGATACTGTGATCACGGAGAGCCCATTGTCATCGTGTTTTTCATCTGCAAGAGCTACAAGTTCGACAACGTGTCCGTGTAACCACGGAAACCACACGACCAAGGGGTAGAGTGGAAGCCACCCGATTTCCCGTAAGGAGCATCACTGTCGCTGTTTGTGACCAGAAACACCACCGTGGAAGCAGTAGTGCCATCGTGTATTTGGAGCCACGCGGTTTTGGAAGCAGTAACGCCATCGCGTTTTTGGAGCCACGCGGTGTTGGAAGCAGTAGCGCCATCGCGTTTTTGGAGCCACGCGGTGTTGGAAGCAGTAGCGCCATCGCGTTTTCGGAGCCACGCGGTGTTGGAAGCAGTAGCGCCATCGCATTTTGGAAGCAGTAGCGCCATCGCGTTTTGGAAGTAGTAGCGCCATCGCGTTTTCGGAGCCACGCGGTGTTGAAAGCGGCCTCGTATCCAGTGATCATCGATCGACAACCGGTGAGCCCGTTCCTTATTATTATTATTATCATTATTTTTCATTCGGTGATACTTGTGCCAGAAACTCAGTGTGCTTTTATGCGTTTTATACGACGCGTGTTTTTTTTTTCTTTTTCGGTGCGTTTATAATTAAATATTTCATTAAGTGCAACGTTGTTTTACGAGTTTTACGAGAAAATACGTGCAATTTCTTACGTGCAATTTCATTAGTACATTTTTATCGTATACAATTTAGCGCAGTATTTTTTTCACATTTTCTTCGTTATAAATTATACTGAAATACTACGCGTTTTGAATTTTTCCTTGCATTTTATAAAAACCTTGTATTTATTGAACTGAATTTTGCGATCAGTATTATAGGTCATTTTTATCCTTGGTACGTTTAAAAAGTTAAGTGCGTGTAGTGAATTAGAAAACAGGTTAGATTTCTTTGTATTGGTTTTGTAAACCACAGAGTGATGTCTTTGAAAGCTGGTGCCGAAGGAAAGGGTGAGGAGAGTTCAAGTTCGGCAGGAACGACAAAGGTGTCGGCACCGGGCGATCCTCCCCTGGGGGTAGAGCGTATATCTACGAAGTTACCAACTTTTTGGGAGGACGTTCCAGAGGTTTGGTTCGCTCAAGCAGAAGCGGAATTTGAGCTTTCAAAAATTTCACGGGAGCGCACGCAATACACATATTTGATCGCTGCAATGTCCAAGGAAGTATTAGCTAAGGTGCTGGACATTGTGAAAAGTCCTGACCCGGTAAAACCATATTCTCACTTAAAGGGAGAAATTTTAAAACGGTTGACAAGTAGTGAGGAAACACGATTGTCAAAATTGTTATATCATGTTGAGATAGGAGATAGAACTCCATCAGATTTCTATCGATACATGCTACAGATAGCTGGGGATTCTACCGATCTTTCCGTAACTCTTGTGAGGAAATTGTGGAAGTCAAGACTGCCTAAATCGATTGAGGTAGCCTTAGTTGCAGTTGATACAAAAGATCACGCTGAGCAATTGCGGATAGCAGACAGGTTATGGGAATGCACACAATCTAGTGGACTATCCGAAGTGAATACTCGTGCTAGAGTTACATGCGATTCAGCGTCTGATGAAATCCGGCGCGAAATAAGCGAACTACGCGACATGATCAAGAAGATGTCAAATCTTTCCCAACGACAACATCGTGATCATAGACGCAGCTTCTCTAGAGAACGAAGAAATTTCCAAAGTCCATCTCGTGATAGGAAACCATTTTGTTGGTATCATTACAGATACGGTAACGGAGCAACCAAGTGTGTTAAGCCCTGTAATTTTTCCACAACACGAGTCAAACACTCAGAGGAAGAAAAAAACTAAGAAGCTCACGGGAGTTGGCGGATCTCCCTAGAGCATATAGTACTTCTCCTCGTTTGTTCGTAAATGATATGATGACATCATTTACCTTTTTAGTGGACACAGGGGCTGATGTATCCGTCATTCCATTTCATTTAGCTGGTAAAGCTTATAAACCTACAGACTTAGTTTTGCAAGCAGCCAACGGAAGTACCATAGTGACGTATGGCACAAAGCTGATTCAAGTAAGTTTAGGTTTCAAAAGAGTTTTTACCCATATTTTTATCATAGCATCCGTAAATCGTCCTATAATAGGAGCGGATTTTTTATACAAAACCGGAATACTAGTGGATATCAAAGGGCGTAAGCTAATTGATTCGACCACTAATTTAGCGATCATAGGATCATTGGCACTTGTGGATACTCCTTCCCCTAAACATTTTGTACTTGAAGCAGGAGACTTCGGACGAGTTCTACACCAGTTTCCATCTTTGGTAGAACCACCGGACTACAGAAAGCCAGTATGTCATAATGTGTTTCATTATATTGAAACCAAAGGCCCTTTGCCTTTTGCGAAGCCACGTCGCCTTGACCCGCAAAAGCGAAAAATCGCGCATGTGGAATTTCAGCAAATGGTAAATTTGGGAATTTGTCGCCCATCATCATCACCAGGGTCATCACCCTTGCATATGGTGCCGAAGGGTGACAATGACTGGAGACCATGTGGGGATTACCGAAGGCTTAATGCCATTACGACACCAGATCGGTATCCTATCCCTCACATCCAGGACTTTACCATGCAACTGCAGGGTTGCAATTTTTTTTCAAAGCTTGACATAGTACGAGCATATCATATGATCCCAGTAGCAGAAGAGGACATACATAAGACGGCCATTACTACCCCTTTCGGCATGTTCGAATTTTTACGAATGCCTTTTGGTTTAAAAAATGCCGGTCAAACATTCCAGAGGTTCATGAACAGTTTATTCAATGACCTCAGTTTCGTATTCGTCTACATTGACGATATTCTAATTGCCAGTTCGACGAAGGAAACGCACCTTGAGCACTTGCGCATAGTGTTCAATCGGCTGGCAGAATACGATTTAAAAATTAAACCGTCCAAGTGTGTGCTAGGTGTATCTACCATTAATTTCTTAAGCCACACAATTTCAGCTAATGGAATTATCCCATGCGCGGATAAGGTAGAAGCGATAAAAACATTCCCAACGCCAAAATCGGTTAAACAACTACAGCGATTTGTGGGAATGGTCAACTATTATCACCGTTTCTTACCGAGCGTTTCAAATACGTTGAGACCCTTGTACAAGTTGATAGCACAGCACACCAAGCAGAAATTAAAGACATTCGACTGGTCGGAGGAGTGCGACAAAGCGGCCCTTCAGGTCAAGTCAGACCTAGCAAAAGCTACGATACTGTCACACCCAAGGTCCGATGCAGTTTATTCTTTAACCACGGACGCATCTAATTTCGCCGTGGGAGCGGTGCTGGAACAGCATTTTGAAGGAAGTTGCCAACCACTAGCATTCTTCTCTAGAGTAATCACCCCAACCGAACAAAGATACTCTACGTTCGATAGAGAATTATTGGCAATCGTGCTGAGCATCAAGCATTTTAGACATTTTTTAGAAGGCAGGTCATTTATTATATATACTGACCATAAACCGCTCACCACAGCGCTGACGTCAAAAACCGAGAAATCACCTCGACAAAATCGTCATTTAGATTTCATTTCTCAGTTCTCAAGCGACATTCGATACATCAAAGGAGACAGCAACATAGTTGCAGATACTCTCTCGCGTGTGGCAGAAACGGATTCAATTAGTAACTTGGATTACAAAATTTTCTCTGAATGTCAACGTACTGATGAACAATTGAAAACATTATTGGAGAATAAAAAAAATAAAAACTCTGCTTATAAACTTGATAAGCTTTTGCTAAACAACACAGAATTGTATTTTGAGGTCTCAACGGGGAAAAATAGACTGTACGTCCCGAAATCCTTACGTAAGGAAACATACGATGGTGTGCACAATGCCTCCCATCCTGGCATAAAAGCATCTAGGAAAATGATGACTGATCGATATTTTTGGCCAGCCATAAATAAAGATGTAGCTAATTGGACTCGCGCATGTTCTGCTTGCCAAAGAGCTAAAGTAGTTAGGCACACAAAATCACCTTTGGAATCTTTTTCACTTCCAAAGGGAAGGTTTGACCATATTCATATGGACATTGTTGGACCCTTACCTCCATCTGAGGACAAAATATATTTATTAACAGTAGTAGATCGTTTCACCAGATGGCCAGAGTGTTATCCTCTAACTAACATCTCTGCGGCTACTGTTGCCAAAACTTTCGTGGAACAGTATGTGTCTAGGTTTGGTTGTCCGTTAAGAATTACGACAGATAGAGGAAGACAATTCACTTCAAGATTATTCGAGGAGTTGACCAAACTATTGGGCACACACCATATTGCAACCACTGCCTATCATCCACAAGCCAACGGTATGGTGGAACGTTTCCACCGTCGGCTAAAGGAAGCCTTAAAAGCTAGTGGGAACTCACCACGATGGACAGTTCGGTTACCATTAATACTTCTCGGCATTCGTCTTTCTTATAAAGATGAAATCAGAGGTTGCCCAGCAGAAATGGTCTACGGTCAAAGTCTCAGATTACCTGCAGAAGTTTTTGTACCATCTAGAGACAAAAATCGATGATGATACATCTGACTTAATCGTTGATTTAAAGAAAGCATTCAAATCCGTAGAGCCATCGAGCCCTAAAGATAACAATAATACGAACAACTACATACCTAAAGCCCTAGAAAATTGTAGACAAGTATTTGTCAGGGTTGATAAGGTCAAAACAGGACTTCAAGCTCCCTATGACGGTCCATATACCGTTGTTCGAAGATTCAGAAAATTTTTTGTCATTCAAATGAAGGATAGGAATGAATCAATTTCTATAAATCGACTCAAACCCGCTTTTGAGTGTGAAGCTCATACTAAGGCAACCAAGCCGCTGGAAAGGTCCCCCGTAACGAAAAGACATGTTCGTTTTCGCTAAGAATAAGACCGCCTAGTCCGCAATAAGCGTTTGACGGCAGATATAAAAGCGTGACTACGTCACTGGAGGGGGATCGTGTGGTGTTCGGCACCACTGGTGGTGTTGCGCTCCTGGCTGCGTTTCCGAATTCACCACTTTCGAGCGTCACACTGTGGTAAGATTAAGTTAGTGTAGGTAGGTAGCGATGTAATACGAAGTATAGGATACGAAGGATAGGACACGAAGGATAGGACACGAATAGGAGCGATCGGATGCGCCGATCGTGGTCCTCGAGCTTGCGAGCGATCGGATGCGCCGATCGTCGCTCTCTCATCTTTCGACCGCCAATCAATACGGTTCACTCATCGCAATTGTCACGTTAAATAAAATAAATTGTATCGCGCAAGCCCTACAAGTTCTATAACGAGGGACGGATATGTATTGACGTATACGTAGATTCCTAGATGGCGCGTTAAATTCTATTGTAGCTAATAGAGTAGGAGCATCAATATGGTGGTTAAGTAGTCCTGATATAAAAAGGCATTTAGCTATCTCACGGCGCTTTTTCAACGACTGAATCCCTAAAAGCAGACACCGGGAATGGTATGACGGTAACACATCGCCCTGTCGCCATGGTAGGAGTCTTACAGCATATCTAGTCGCTTTTCTTTGGATGGCCTCGATTCGATTACTCCATTGTTCGGTACAGGGGTCGCTAACAATACTGCCATATTCTAACACTGATCGAACGTAGGCACAGTAGATGGTTTTTATGGTCATGGGATTACGGAATCCTTGCGTTGATCGAATAATCCAACCCAGTAGCTCCCAGGGAACCAACCCAGTGGTTCCCTCTGGATACTATATTCTCTAGGTGATCGTTAAATGTTAAACGTGTGTCGAGAATGATCCCAAGATCGCGGAATGTATCGGTGCGTTCAACGAATATGTTATCGATCTGGTAGTTGAATCGTATGCAAGACCGAGAACGGTAAAAAGACAAAACACGACATTTTTCGATACATAGCACCATTGCATTATCACGGCACCATATGCTAAATAGGTTGATGGCGTGTTGAAGATTGATGCAGTCATTGGTATCGTTGATAGGAGCAAACAGCTTAACGTCATCGGCAAACAAAAGAAAACGGTGTTCCGCTAGCAATTGCCTTACATCGTTTATATAAAGAATGAAGAAAAGCGGGCCCAAATTGCTGCCTTGAGGCACTCCTGAGGTGCCAAGCACCTCTCTAGATGTATGATCGTTTACCTTGATCTTGTATGAGCGTTCTGTGAGGTAGGAATGCAACCACTTAACTATTTGTTCCGAAAACCCTAACTTCTGCAATTTGGCGATTAAAATGTCGTGTGAGATGAGGTCAAAAGCAGCTTTGAGATCGGTGTAAATAGCATCCACTTGACCTCCGGAGTCGAGATTACGTTTGCAGAAACTAACGAATTCAGTGAGGTTCGTTAATGTTGAACGTTTGGGTACGAACCCGTGTTGGTTATCCATAATGTAATTCGATGTAGCGGAGAGCATAGGGCCGTAAAGCAGAAGCTCAAAAGCTTTTGATACCGCACAAAGTGATGTGATACCGCGATAGTTTGAAGCACATGAGCGATCCCCTTTTTAAATATTGGTACCATCCACGAGGTCTTCCATAAGCGTGGGAAAATACCGGAACTCAGTGACGTGTTGTATATGTTTGTTAATACAGGTGCTAGGGACTGATAGCATTTACTGATGATGTAACTCGGAATGCCATCGGGACCAGGAGCTGTAGAGGGTTTAAGGCTTTTGAGGCACTTTTCTACTGTGCGTATATCAAACGTAGGAATGGTATAATCAATCATGTTTAGAGGTGTGTAAGATGTGGCCCTTGAGATCACCGTTTGATCTACAATTGGGGCGGAGAAGGCATCGGAAAATCGTTCAACGAAAATGTTGCAAATATCTTCGGGTGACGTGCCCACGGAATCATTATATTTGATTGTGCTTGGAATTACGTTTGAGCGTTGTCTGCTGTCGTTGAAGCGCCAAAATTTTCGGGGATGTCGGAGAAGGTACCTTTCGATTGAAGATATATATTGCTTATATCTTGATCGGTTATACTGACGGTATGCATGTATCGCGTTGTTACGATTTTCCGTAGTGATATTACTTCTCATAAAACGGTGTCGACTAATGGCTTTGTTTTTGGCTCGTTTGAGGATGATAAGCCTGTTATTACTCCATGCTGGAGAGCGTTTCTGGTGCATAATTGGTGTACAGCAGGTATGTCAAACTGGCGGCCCGCGGGCCGCATGCGGCCCTCGTCGATTCTGAATGCGGCCCGCGAGAGTATTTTGAGAATTGCTAAAAGCACTGCAAACCCTAAATCTGTTATTACTATTTGTCAAAGTGTATTACATTTTCCAGAGAAGATCAATCCTTTTGTTGGTATATGGAAACTAACATAAATGTAACATCTCATAAACTTATTTTACACTAACGTACATATCAATCGAGACCCTTAAGAATCATTGAATCGAATGCTAGCTCAGTCGTATTATGTTTCGATTAAATTCTGAATATTAGCATAATTTTGTGCACATTCGATTGCGCATTCTGTATGGAAAAATAGATTTGCGTCAACTGTCTACAAACGAAAAAGAAATGAAAATAACTTGATACACACACTAGGAAACTTCGCAACAACTAGGAATGGGTTGTCGGAATCGCATCCACGGCTCAAAACCATTTCCGATTTTAGCTATTCTTACTCCGAATCCGACCAAAATCAAACCAACAGTTCCGTTCGGTGCCGTCCGAAGCCTATCTTCTTCTTTTCTTTGGCTCAACAACCGATGTCGGTGAAGGCCTGCCTGTACCCACTTGTGGGCTTGGCTTCCAGTGACTAATTGATTCCCCTCATATCAGGATAGTCAGTCCTACGTAAGGCGGCGTGGTCTATTTGGGGATTGAACCCATGACGGGCATGTTGTTAAGTCGTACGAGTTGACGACTGTACTACGAGACCGGCTCAATCGGCTACGGTCCGAAGCCTATAGAGCCGTTTAAAGCCATTCGGAACCGTTGGAGTCATCGGTTGTCCCACCGAATTTGACAATCTCCATGCCCCCGACTGCCGAGTAAAGGATTCATTCGGCGTCGATTTTTCCGACCTTAGACCTTAGTTACATCATTGATATTCGATTGGAGCCACATCTGTTTTTTGTCATAATCATGCCACCATAATTGTTAATAAAAATGATTGTAGCCAAGTTGGAATTATTTGTACCCAACATTCTGCAAGACGAATTAATGTAATTTCCAACCTCCTCAAAAATCAAAACCAAAATGATATGATTACGCTTAAGCCTAAAGGATTTAGATTAAGGATAAAAATAATCGAAATGCCGAAGCCATGCAACACAAAGCTTATTAATAGATTAGCTCACACAGTCCTCAATTCCTCAATTCGCGAATCATCTCCCTTCAAATGTCAAAAACAGATTTGCCGATCTGTATGGGAACACACACCACGACTCTTCGTCAGATAAAATTATAGTAATTTAAAAAAAGTTATTCGTAAAATACGGGTTCTTGTTATAAGAAATGAATATATCACCAGAACACTTGGAACTTGGAAATTAGCAAAAAATAATGTTTAAACACGTGTTATTACAATTTTTCTCTTGATCTGTCAAAACATTGCAAGCAAATATTTTTGTTATTCATCCAGTGATGAATAGCTCGGATTGCTTGAAAAAGATTCACTACAGGCTGCTAAACTTCTCCTACTTCAGTGAAAAAGTGTGTTTAACAGATATTTTCTAGCAGAACTGCCGTAAGAGAACGCGAGTAATGTAAAATGTCCTATTTTAATAATAACGTTGAAAGTACATTAAAAAAAATTTTCATGTAAAAAATAGCACATATAAAAATAACATCGCGAATTTGTACATAACAAACGATTCCAGATAAGAAGCGAGGAGTACACAAAAAGTCAATTTGTTTAACAATAAAAATGTAAAAAAGTATATTCCATAAATTTTGGGGTATATTTTTCATTCCCAACTTTGCGGCCCGCGAATCACTGAAAATTTGTACTTGCGGCCCTCTGATGAAATGAGTTTGACACAGCTGGTGTACAGGATTGTAGAGCATCTTTCATGAAAATCGTGAAGGCATGAACAGCGTCGTCAACAGATGGAAAGTTGGAGCAGTTAAAAGTAGAACCGAATAGAATTATTCTTTCCTCCAGTTCGACGATATTAGCCTTTGAATAATTTAATCGTTGCTGATGTGTGTTGCTTGGATGGGAGCTAGACGCATGAGGATCATAGTGACGTATTGACCATTCGAGTGCAGGATGATAATTGTCGAGCTTGAGCAGGGCCGGTTCGGATTTAGACACGGCAGAACAGATCTCAGCGGCGTTGGAGTTAGCAAAAATTAGATCGAGTTGTCGGTCCATGGAATTTCTAACGTTGCTTAATTCATAAAGGCCGTTTGCTGCCATACCATCGATGAAAATATGATTATTTCGAGACTTAGATGACGGTTTATAGTGCATGAAAGTGGAGCGCAATGGTACATCCTCGACATCGGCTGGATTGAGTTTGGACCACGTAATGTCCCATTTGTTAAAATCTCCAGCGACAAGCAGGAGATCGTTATCTCTCATGCGTGATGAAATTTCGCGTATACTTTCTAGATGTTTGTTAACAATTATGTCGTTATATGCGTTGTACGGTGGAATATACATGGCACCGATATAAACAAAAATATTGCCCAATCGAATTTTGACCCATAACTGTTCCATAGTTCGATCCGTCGGTGTAATTTCGCAAGATGAAAGAGAGCGAGAGCAGGCTATTAGAACACCACCACCGATGTAGAAAGTGCTGTTGGTAGTGGTTCTATCGCATCGGTAAATAGAATAGCGATCGTCGTTGAATAACTCATTGGTTATGTTATTGTTCAACCAGGTTTCAGTTAATATTACGATTTTGTATTCAGTTTCGGAAAGTACTAGTCTTAGATCATTCAGTTTTTTTACGCAAGCCTCGAACATTTTGGTAGTACATCGGTAGGTATGTTATTGTTGTGTTGTTGATATTCAATTGCTATTCATCTGACGGACCGGCTTCCGCGGAATCATCAGTCCGTTTAGTGTTAACTCGTCGCGGTCTTTTTTTAGGAGCGGCTAAGCATTCTGGAGGAGATCTGGTAGGTGTAGTGGTGACAAGCATTCGCTCGTTGAGATCCTGCTGTGGTTCAGTTGTAAACAAACCTGCATCTGTAGTGGTCATAGCAGGAGAGGAAATCGGAAATCGGCTGCGAGTGCATATCTGTAGTGGTGGTTGATATCGGAGCGCTTATTCCGGACCGTGAGAGTGGATTGTGATAGCTGTCTACAGCGAGAGTGGCAGGGTGATCGTGTGTGAGTTGATGTATCGAGTTAGTATCGATGACGGCGCGTGTGTTGGGATTATTATTGTTGTTGTTCCGGTAATCACGAAACTCTCGGTATGTTAGACCGGAGGGCCATGTCTCAGGTGATAGAGCCTTACTGCGTAGAGTGGCCGGTATGCCCACTTTGAATGAGATGAATGAGAGTGTGTTGGTGTTAGCGCCGAATTTCGTCAGGCGGTGAACAAACACATCCCGCTTGTCAAGCGCTAAATGTGCTTGCACTATATGAGAAATTTGCTCAGTGGTAACTGATGGGGCAAAACGTGTAATGAATAGCCACATACGCGTACAGTGTGTGGAATGATATCCAGTGTATCTGAAGCAAGCGGTGATCCCGATCCTCTTAGTAGTGGTGTTTGCGGGTTGTTAAGTGGTGTTTTGTTGATGTAGGATGACGGTTTGATTGCACTTACACTAAGTGAGGCCGCCAAAGATGGGAATTGTGTTTGTGTTGGTGTAATAGTATCGGGAATATTGTTAACTACTGAGTTAAACATTTCGGGGTATGATGTTGCTGGATTGCGATGAATGGGTTGTTGAGTGGGTAAATCGGTTGAGGTGTGTGATGAAAGCAAACAGGAACGCATCTCATCCTTCAGCACTTCGAGGAGATCGCATTTAATACCGACAGTGATTTGTTTTGGCAGCTCACTATGGAGGCTCGCTTTAAGGTCGGCAATGCTGGACAATAATTTGACAGTGGTGTGGGTGTAAGGGGTAGACGACCTAAGCACAGCCGAACGCGGATCTCTATGGAACTTTACACAAGCCTAACATGCCCAAAAAAGTTGTGCACAGGACTCTATAATAGCGGACAGTTCCTCAGAGAGTCCACTGCATGTGAAATGAAACTCGGCATTTCACAATTCGATCAGCAGGTACGATGTCGTTGGCACAAGCGGCGCAGATACCGGCCATTGCAAAATGGTACAGCAATAGTTGAAATGGGGTATTGATTGTAGAGCAGGAAAAATGATTGCAGGTGATTGCAGGTGAGCAATTTGACTGTTAATTGAAACCAGGTCTTGAGGCAGGCAACACAAGCAAGCAGATTGCGTTAGGGATAAGTTTTCACTGAATAATTTTATAAAATATCGGAGCGAAAAGAATCTTCGACCAGTCACTATGACGTTTGACGTTTTTGCCAGTCGTTTGCCGTGACGTTTGCCATATAATTAAGCCAGTCTTGATCTGAACTCAGAACGGAACAGACGTGTTTAATTTCAACAATAATTCCTGGGAGTGGAACCGGCATCAATAGTCGAGCGAGTCGGTAGAGTGAACTATAACGTATTTTTGGAAGACAACCAGCGAATTATTCGCTCACATGCAAACCAACTGAAGATGCGTCTACAGGGGGAAACATCGTGTGAAAATAGAAATTGTCACGACACTGGAAATTCGTTAACTATTTTCTTTGACGAATTTGGATTGGGAACACCACAGGCAGTTGTAAACACAATTGAAATGACTGAACAAGAACATTACTTTTCGGCTGATCAAGAGTCCGCTGTGTTGTGGACAAACCGCTGCCTCATTCTGAGGGCTCACTGTTGACAGCAGGGCTGTCATCCGGTGACGTCTTCAGTGAGGATCGCGGCGCGAGCAGGACCAGTCGTCCTCTCCCCGCATTGCGTGTGTGTATGCGTTATTATTTATATACGTGTTTATTTAGTACCATACCAAAGAGTAGAATAAATCACATATTCTGTTTGTGCCGTGTAGGGATTAGCATAGACAAGGAAGTGATAGATAGAGAGAGATAGGACGAGCGTGAAAGATCATTCGAGATGACAGGAAATGCGAATAAACGTCAGTCATGTTGGATTAATCAACGGAAGAGCATGACACCGTGTGTTCCTTAATTTCATGAATCCGAAAGGTTGCTTTAAAGGATAGTGGCTTGGCCAGATCACGACATGCCGTACACAGTGTCTACTATGTTTGTTCTGTGCGGACACAACAGTGGCGACGAGGATGCCCTACCAGCATTAAACGGCTTTGAAGGCATTCAGAAGGCATTTAAGGCCTTAGTCGCCTTAGAAGGCGAATAAAGATTACAACCGAAACTTTCACGGTTGTAACGGGTTCTCTTTGAAATGTTTCAACATTTTGATTCAACGAGAACAGATAGCTTGCCGCCATCTTAGTTTGTTTATATACTGGTTTTGCACCCTTACTATTGTAACTGCCAAATAAAGCAGTGACAACGCTTTTGGTTCAGAACCGAGAAAGTGTGTGTTCAAATCCTGATTTTTATTATCTTTTTTCTGTGTTTTTAAAATTATTTTTTTCTTGCTATAATTAATATAAATAAAAATTAAGTGAAGCAAAATTAAAATAGTACCTTTAAAAAAACAAAATATTTACACTATGTTCACCCTTCATAATCAGGATGGGAGAAATATGTATCTCGATTCTCCTTTTATTAGAGTTATCGAAATGAGTTTGATTTAATAATACCTTTCAACGGGTTGGTCTTTAACAATGGAATAATGCAGACCATCTTTAATATAGTGAAATAGCTCAGAGCTTAACGCAATAGAACATAACACGTAAATCGTGCTATCGAATCTCACGCTCATATCTGGGAACACTACAACAGTGCAGTGCTGAAGACGCTTGTAAGGTTTTCTTTTGACAGTTGCAATTTAAAATTTCAAATTATAAGCGAAATTTTTCATTGACATATTTCAAAGGCATTTGATTACTGCTAAATGCACTGCTGATCGCCTTCGATTCGCCGGCGATTACAAGGCGATTAGAAGGCATTTAACCGTAGAGTTGGCAACCAGATTTACACACGTAAGTTGGCAACCGGCATACCCGGGTATTCCACACGTTTTGATACAAAAAATTAATGATTTTCATAGGTAAACAATGCTTTCTATATTTTAATGTTGTAAGCAAGTAATGCCGACCATATATTCTCTTCTATTTCATTTATTCATTTAGTTTATTCATTTTATTATAAAAATAACGGTCAAATTGAAATTTGGAATCGCTTGAATTTGACTCGAAAATAAGCACAATACGAAAAGAGGAAGAAGAGAAACGTCATTCTCCTTACAAAATGTATGGAATACCCGGGTATGCTGGTTGCCAACTTACGTGGTAAAGTTTAAAAAAAATCAAAATAAAATACTTATAGGCTGTTTAAAATTACAAATTATGCACCAAAAAATCAGAAATTAAAAGTTGGGAGGCTACGGAAAATTTCAGGTCAATAAAAGCAATGAATCAAAAGTTATTGCAGTTTAAAGTTAAAAAAAATACCCGGGTATCCGGTTGCCAACTTAAAGGTTAACGGAAATTTGCGGGTAGGGTGGGATCCTCGCATCGTCATCATCATCACCATCATCCTGCGCGCCCTGCACAGCAGTTCACCGGCAGTGACATCACGGTCGCCCCTATGCAGCGGTTCCGGCTGAGCGGTCGAAGCGCGGCACCACGGCCGCCCCCTGCTCAGCCGCACAGTGACCCATCGGTAGCAGCATCCGGGAGAGCTGTCTCATCATCATCGGCGTCAGGTGCAACAGCCATCGACAGCGGCAGGATTATCCGCTACTGTTGCACCATCAACAACAACACCACAGCGGCTGTAACGGAACGAGCGAGCGCAGCACATCGGCTGCCCCCTGTTGCAGCCCGCAACGCTCATCCCGTTTGAGCGTATGGCATGGAGGCCGGTCTGCACTCTCCCCCGTTACATAGCGTCCCATGACCCGTACGCTTGCCACGCCGGTTTTATTCGTAATAAAACCGCTGCGTCGGCTTAAGCCGTACCGGCTAAATTAAAACGGAGAGATGTTGTGGACAGACCGCTGCCTCATCCTGAGGGCTCACTGTTGACAGCAGGGCTGTCATCCGGTGACGTCCTCAGTGAGGATCGCGGCGCGAGCAGGACCAGTCGTCCTCTACCCGCATTGCGTGTGTGTGTGTATGCGTTATTATTTATATACGTGTTTATTTAGTACCATACCAAAGAGTACCCAAATAACCAAATCGTCCTTAACCCACTGTAAAACCACTTCAAACCCACGTGGGTTTGTGATGGTCGATTCAGTCGTTAACCCACCAAATTTTAGAACAATCGGAGCTGCCAGTTCCGATCCGATGTATTTATCTTGCCCACCCTTAACCCACCTTTTCCAAAAATGCTTTGAGGAAAAGTTTGGTCAAGGGTTGGCTAAGGTCAATATGCTGAACAGGATTTTAACTCTTCGATTGATTACATTCATTCACTTACATCACAGCATAACTTCGGCAATATTATAAATCTATAAAATGTTCACTGACCAGCGTAATGGATGAGTCCATTTGCAAGAAAACAAACACACGCATCCACCCCATATAACCAAGATACCGAAAACGCCACCAATTTCTCGTACTAAAAATCCAGTTCCATCAAACAAAGCCAAAAAACTGTCAGTTTGGTGGGTTAAGCCACACGGCCACAGAAGCAGCCACTTCAATGTTATTGAAGTCAGTTTTTTTATGAACGGATAATTTATTCGCTCAACGTGTTTCACCTGTGTTAAAATGTGATTTAATTAAGCATAGGAAGCAAGTAAACGTGTGTGTTTAAGTTGGTTTGTTGTGGAACATCCTTGTGTAATATGTGTATCTGTGTGTTTGTTTACTTGCGAGTGGACTCTTTCATTTCGCTGGTCAGTGCATAGTTTATAGACTAATAATATTGCTGAAGTTGAAGTGCAGTGATGTAAGTTAATGAATTTAATCAATCGAAGAGTTAAAATCCTGTTCAGCATATTGACCTTAGCCAACCCTGGACCAAACTTTTCCTCAAAGCATTTTTGGAAAAGGTGGGTTGAGGGTGGGCAAGATAAATACATCGGATCGGAACTGGCAGCTCCGATTGTTCTAAAATTTGGTGGGTTAGCGACTGAATCGACCACCACAAACCCACGTGGGTTTGAAGTGGTTTTACAGTGGGTTAAGGACGATTTGGTTATTTGGGACATCTTACACAAATATCCCATATAACCAAGATACCGAAAACGCCACCAATTTCTTGTACTAAAAATCCAGTTCCATCAAACAAAGCTAAAAAACTATCAGTTTGGTGGGTTAAGCCACACGGCCACAGACTCAGCCACTTCAATGTTGTTAAAGTCAGTTATTATGCTCGGGCAATTTATTTGCTCAACATGTTTCACCTGTGTTAAAATGTGATTGAATTGTGCAAAAGAAACAATTAAACGTGTGTGTTTAAGTTGATTTGTTGTAAAACATTCATGTGTAATATGTGTATATGTGTGTTTGTTTACTTGCGAATGATCTCTCCATTTCGCTGGTCAGTGCATAGTTTATAGACTAATAATATTGCTGAAGTTGAAGTGCAGTGATGTAAGTGAATGAATGTAATCAATCGAAGAGTTAAAATCCTGTTCAGCATATTGACCTTAGCCAACCCTTGACCAAACTTTTCCTCAAAGCATTTTTGGAAAAGGTGGGTTAAGGGTGGGCAAGATAAATACATCGGATCGGAACTGGCAGCTCCGATTGTTCTAAAATTTGGTGGGTTAACGACTGAATCGACCACCACAAACCCACGTGGGTTTGAAGTGGTTTTACAGTGGGTTAAGGACGATTTGGTTATTTGGGATGTTTTACAACAAATAAACTTAAACACACAAGTTTTATTGTTTCCTTTGCACAATTAAACACATTTTTGGGTGATACATGTTGAGTAAATGAATTACCCGTTCATAAAAAACTAACTTAAACAAACTTTGAAGTGACCACTTCTGTAGATGTGTGGTTTAACCCACCAAACTGACAGTTTTTTGGCTTTGTTCGATGCAAATGGATTTTTAGTACAGGAAATTGGTGGCGTTTTCGGTATCTTGGTTATTTGGGATATTGATCTCGAGACAGCGGTACTACACTTAGAAAAGGTATACAAATATATTCAGGTTTTAGCATCAATTCGATACGAACCAAAAAAGTGTGCCGCTACCATGGGGTAAATTCGTAAACTATGAAAGCACCAGTACTACGAGCAACGGCAGTTGCAGCGATGTAGTTTTTATCTCATCCAGCATAGTCACTCAACCGTTTTTAATTAAGCACACCCAAGGTTATTAGACTCTATACAGGTTACGACAGAGCGTTTTAGAGGGTCACCCAAGGTGGATTTAAAAATATCAGGTGGTGGAATCTAGAGCATTTTGACAATTCGTCATTTGACGTAAGGTCCCCAGGATTCAAACTTTGTTTACATTTATTAAATTTGTTCATATAATTTATCTGCCCCATTTTTTCGATTAAATATTAGTTAAAATTATTATTTTGCACTTTTCGAGTTCTTATTTAACATTAAAACATGTATTAAAGTGTGTTATTTAGTGTTATTCCGTGAATTTATTCTATAATTCATTGTGTTTTCGACATTTTTGAAGATAAAAACAAAGAAATCTTTTTTTTTCAATTTTCATATTAATTCCTCATTAACTACGAGTCGCATGGACAATTTACGTGAGATTAGAACTCTTACTCACATTATTTTAAATTTCATGCATAAACAAATCATCAAATCTTTTGTTGATATATCTCATTTTTTTCGACAAAACCAACAGACACAAAAAAATGCACATAATAACTAAGAAATCTGTTCTATTTGCTAAGCTTTGTGCGCGGAAACCAATGGTTAACGGTTTTAAAATGACGTAAAGTCCCTCAACTATGGCCACCCCCCAAAGGCCCTAATCCACCACCTGATATTTTTAATCTACCTTGGGGTCACCATTATGGATACCTTGTTTACAATTTGTCTGTCAAAATAGATGCCGGCCAGCTGTTGCTTGGCATGAACAACATAAATAAGTTTACAGAAGAATGAAATGGAAATGAAAGATCCAATCCATGCTAGGCAATTTGTGGAAGCCCATGATGGGAAACATGGCATTTTGTGCGATGGCACCGAGTTCAACGTCCCCATCAAAATGTAGGACAACACGCAAGTGGTGAAAATCCTCGATGTGTCGGCTAACATTTCTAACGCAGAAATAAAAGAAATCCTCGCGGCTTATGGAAAACCCGAGGAAGTATTTAATACGTATTGGGAAGCCCCGTCCCCATTCGCCGGAATAAAAGACGGCAACCGTTCAACAAATATGAAAATCGAAAAACCAATCCCGTCATACCTGTCAATAAAGGGGGAAATAATTAAAATCCTCTATAGAGGACAGAAAGCTACATGTCAATACTGTGACCAACCAGTACACTACGGTGTCACATGCACCCAAAACAGAAAAAAACACTTACAACACATATAACAAAACAAGTGCCAATAACCGACTTTTCGCAGAGGTCGCACAACAGGGGACCAAAAACCAAAACACAAAATTAGTACCGACTACATACAAGCCCCATACTAGTGATGTACCAGAAAAGAGTAGCGTCAGTAATAACAACCAAAATCCATCAACCAGCAGAAACAATAGTACAGAAACCTTATCCATGACAAGAGTGGACTATAACAAAATTGACGATTTAGACAAAACTGTTACCGGAAAACGACTGGTTATGGATGATATAATTTCCTCCGACACCGACACAACTGATCACGAAAGACAAATTAACCGAACAAGGTAAGCCCGTAAATCGTCAAACTAGATAAATACAAATATAATCAAATACAAATTAAAATAAAATGGCCAAATTTTTTTTCCATACTTCAAACAAACATAAATAGCTTACCCAAAAACAAAGAAGAACTTGAAAGAATAATGAACGCTCAAAACATCACGGCAGCATGCATAATGGAAACATGGTTGAACAAAGATGCAGAAAAAAAGGCACAAATTTCAAATTACAATCTTGTTACAAACCATAGAGAAGATGGATACGGTGGAACTGCGATCTATCTTAGAAATGACATCAAATACAAAACTAAACAAAGACAATACGACAATGAAATACAAATCACACAACTGACAATAATCCAAAACGAAATAAACATTATATCAATTTACGCATCCCCTATAACACACTGCAACAAACTGAAATCAATTATTGAAAACATACTAAATGATCCACATACAACAACAAAAACAGTGATAGCAGCCGACCTTAATGCCCACCATTCGGCATGGGGAAACCCATACAACGACCGAAAAGGTAAAATGTTGATCGATGAAATCGAAGAATCCAAATTCGTTCTACTACACGAAAACGAAATAACTTTCGTACCAACAGACCCCAATAAAAGAGCCACAGCAATAGACTTAACCATAATATCAGAGGATATAATGAACAAATGCGAAAGAGAAGTTTTAGAACACCACATGGGAGCAACAAACCACAAAACGATCATAACAAAAATACAAGAAAAAACAAATAACAGAAAAATTAAAGTAATCAACAAACACAAAATCATGAAAGAAATTAAAGACCTCAAAGTATTTCAAAACTCAACCTCAACAGAGATATGCAAAAAAATAAAAACAATAGTTAAAAAAAATACAAAACTAACAAGTCGTAAACCGCGCATCTGGTGGAATATTGCAACTGAAAAGGCATGGAAGTTCAAAAATGAAAAAAGAAAAATATATAATGCAAACAGAAATATTGAAAATGAAATAGAATACAAGAAGGCCTTAGCAATTTTCAGACTTCAAAAACGAACAAACAAGATCAAAAAAATAGAAGACAAATTGGACAAAATAGATAAAAACACAAAAGCCACCGAATTATGGCAATTTATGAGACAAATAGAAGGAAAAGAAAATAACAAAAAAGCAGAAAACCTCATCGAAACAAACATAGAAGCTGCTAAAGAATTTCTAAAAAACAATTTCAACAAAAATTCTAGAGGCGACAAAAACATATATAAAAGCATCCCAACACCAGAAGATATACTAAACGAAGAAAATTGGAAGCATATATTAAAACATAAAAAAAAAAAAAACACTGCACCTGGAGAAGACAATATATCTTACGAAATCCTAAAAAATTTAAATAGAGAAACGACAAATGTTTTCATACAAGAAGCCAACGAAATGTGGAAAAAAGGAAAGCTTAAAAAACAGTACAAAAAAATAAAAATTATAGCAATTCCAAAACCAGGCAGAGACCCAAATGACAGCCAAAACTATAGACCTATTGCATTACTGCCCACAAGAACAAAAATAATAAATATGGCCGTATTAAAAAAAACTTCAAAAACAATGCGCAATTAAAGAAATAATACCAACATCATCTCTAGGATTCAGGCCAAACCATTCAATCAATCAGTGTATAAACTACCTAATTAACGAGATATACAACAACAAGAGAAATAAAACTATAACTGGTATTGATGACGCTTTCTCAATCGTTGCAAATAATGTTGTTATCTCGCCGAGGCTTCAAGTGCTAATGTTTATTCCCTGTCAAATTCACTGCTCTTCTAATTCTTCTTATTTATAATTACGATCTAATTCTTTCTGTACTAATTACCCTAGTTGTCCTAATTCTAATTGTGCCATGCACATTGCCTACCGTAAGGCGTCAACATGCCGGCCACCAAAAACCCAAGTGGGGTTTTTCTAATCGCCTGTCTTATTTCCCCTTTCTTGTTCAGGTTCAGCTGCTTGTTGAGGTAAAATGCAGATTTTGCACACAGGTCTCTTGAATGTTCCTCTTTGTGTTTTTACCGTTACCACTCGTACTATTTCATCCTTTCCCTTATGCACTTCCACAACTCTAGCAAGAGGCCAACGTGTAGGTGGACAATTATCTTCAAATAGAAGTACTAACATGCCCTCTCTTATCTCAACCGGTTTTCCTTGTTTTCCCTTCTTTAGCATAAGTCCTTGCAAATATTCTCTATGCCATCGTTTCCAAAATTGTTGGCTCATTTTTGTGATTAGTTGCCAACGACTTAATCTGTTTTGTATTATTTCCGTTTGATCTACATCATCGAGAATCCTAGGTTGATTTCCTATTAGAAAGTGACCTGGTGTGAGTGCTTCTAGTGATTCGGGATCAGTTGATATATCGGTAATTGGCCTACTATTCAGAATTGCTTCTATTTCTGCTAATAGAGTACATGCTTCCTCAAACGTTAAGCTAGTCTCTCCTGCTACTCTCACAAAGTGAAACTTAGTAGATTTAACCGCAGCTTCCCATAACCCTCCAAAATTAGGGGCACGAGGTGGAATAAATTTCCAAGCTATTTGTCTCTCTAGACACCAATGATGAACACTACTTGCATGGTTTTCAGTTTTCAATAGCTCGTACAATTCGTTCAGCTGGTTAGCGGCTCCCTTAAAATTCGTCCCGTTGTCGGAGTGAATCTCAACGACTTTCCCTCGTCTCGCAATAAATCTCCGAAGAGCTCCGATAAACGCCTCTGTTGTAAGGTCCGATACAAGTTCGATGTGGATTGCTCGGGTGCTAAAACAGATAAAAATAGCGATATAAGATTTGCGTGCAACTGCTCTTCGATTCATTCTCGTAAAGATGGGCCCACAATAGTCAACCCCGGTGATAGAGAATGGTTTTGATGCCGACACACGAGTCGCTGGGAGCGGTGCTACGGGTTGCTGTACTGTCTTCGGGTTGCACCTGAAACAAGTGATGCACTGATGATATGTCCGTCGCAGCAGCAATCTAGCACCCAGTATCCAAAAGGTTTGACGAATCTCGTTCAGCATAGCCTGCGGTCCAGCATGCAACATTCGACGATGATAATGATAAGCCAATAGACCAGCGAGAGGATGATTTCTTGGAATTACTATCGGAAACTGCTCACTCTTGCTTAATGTTGCATTGCCCAGCCGCCCGCCTACTCTAATAAGTCCATCTGTGCCGATGAATGGGTGTAAATATTTAAGCGGTGACGTTTCTAAGACACGATTCGTCTTCGCCAATGTGCTGAGTTCGGGTGCAAATGCATCGCGCTGCGCCATACTACAAATGACCTTCTCTCCTAATTGAAGCTCAGTCGTCGTCAACCACCTTGACCCTTCATCGTCGTTGTCCCTTGCTGGTTGTTCTCGTTTTAGCCATCTACGTATGAAACGTAAACAGTAGCTCACTACTCTTCGCAACCTTGAGTACGATGAAAACTTTGCGAATAGTTGCTTGCTAAAGGATTCTTCTTGCGTGGCGATGAGTACAACAGCCTTCTCGTCTTCTATAACTGCATCCTTTTTTAGCTCTTGTTGCAGTGGCCAGAATTCTTCGTTCATTATTAACCACGAAGGTCCATTCCACCAAATAGTGGTTACTTCGTCCGGCAAGCATCCTCGGGAGACTAAATCCGCTGGATTTTCTGCACCTGGAACGTGCTTCCACACGCACTCCTTCGTATGTCTCTGTATTTTTGCTACACGGTTGGCAACGAAGGTTTTCCATCGACTCGGTGATGAGTTTATCCAATGTCGTACCGTCATCGAATCAGTCCATAGGTAACATCTTAACTCGGCCTTCAATGACTCCTTGATGAAACCGTATAATCGACTACCTAATACCGCTGCGCATAACTCCAGGCGAGCCAATGTTTGTCTATTGGCGATCGGAGCCACCTTTGACTTCGATATTAGTAGTATTGATGACACCTTGCCATTCATTGTCTCGGCACGTATGTAAGAGCATGCTCCGTAGCCCTTTTCTGACGCATCACAAAATATGTGGATCTGCATTATCGTGCAATCTGATGGGCATACTAAACGTGGTACTGAAACATTTACTACTTTACTCAATTGCTCGACATAGCTGTGCCATTCGCGTTTAAGCTGCAAAGGGAGTTCTTCATCCCAGTCCAATGCCCTATCGCCTTCTGTTTTCCACGTCCACAACCGTTGCATGAATATCTTTGCTATCATCTTTACAGGATCTAGCAGCCCTAGAGGATCGTAAATCTTAGCAATATGTCGACACACAGTGCGTTTAGTTATCGGTTCGACGGGTTCTAGAGCTCTCATTCGTATGGACACGTGATCTGTGGTGGGAATCCAACTCATTCCCAGTGTTCCAATCGGTTTTGACTCACTCTCAAATAGATGTTCTTCTGTAAGAGCCAAATCTTCCTTTGCTACGCCTTCAAGTACTGTTCGTCGATTGGAAGCCCATTTACGCAACTTAAATCCGCCCTTCGCCAATACTGCTTCTAATTGCCTCTTCTTTTCCTTGGCTTCATCTTCAGTGCTTGCCCCTGTTAGTAGATCGTCTACATAAAAATCCTTCATGCACTCACACGCCTTGGGGAAACTCTTTCCATGATCTTCAAACGTTCGTTGAAGTGTTTTAACGGCCAAATACGGAGCCGAAGCCGTTCCGTATGTTATAGTATTTAACTGAAATACTCCTATCGGCTGGTTTGGATCAGTTCTCCATAGAATGCGTTGAAGAGCTCGATCGGTTTCTTCAACCCATACCTGTCTGTACATCTTTTCCACATCAGCAACTAATACAACAGGTTTAAAACGAAATCTTATATAGATGGACAAAATATCCTCTTGTAGCTGTGGGCCCACTAATAGCAGTTCGTTTAACGAGCGCCCGGAACTGGTCTTACACGACGCGTCAAATACCACCCTGCACTTTGTAGTCGTGCTCTCTTCCTTCCATACTGCATGATGTGGCATGTAATATTCTTGCCATTGTGGGTTTTGCTCTATCTCATCATAATTACATACACGTGTCATATGCCCTAGTTGTTCGTATTCGTGCATGAATCTTTTGTACTCCTGGGCCATATTGCTGTCGCCTTTCATTCTTCGTTCCATGCTCATAAAGCGCCTCAAAGCAGTTTCTTTAGATTTTCCCAGCATGTACTCAAAATTTGGTACCTTTGGTAGTCGAATGATATACCTATGATCAACCTCTGAATACTTTGTAGTTTCGCTATAGATTTTGTTGCATTCAACCTCATCTTCAGTTAAGATTTCTTCTGGAAGTTCTTCCAGTGATACGAAGCGTTCGAATAATCCTTCCATTGTTGATTCTACAACACTATAGCATGAAATCGTGTTATATTCCTGCGAGTAGCTTCCTATCCAGACCCATCCAAATTTAGTTTTTAGCATCGTAGGAAGGTTGGGAGCTAGATCTACACGACCATCTTCAAGCAATCCAGCGAACATTTCTGCTCCCAGCAAAACGTCAATACCTCTTGCCTTATTAAATTCTGGATCTGCTAATTGAAGGCCTTCAGGAATGTTCCACGTTTCAGTGGAAAGGGATTTAGTAGGGATGTTTGTGGTGATTTTCGGAATGACCAAAAATTCAAAAGTGCCTTCGTACTTAGACACTCTTGAGCGTATGGTACACGTCGTTACCCCTTTGGAAGCAACTGGAATTTGTCCTACACCAGATAGTGATGTGTGAGTATTTTTCCTCTCTAGCCTTAATAGTTGTACAACACGTTCTGACATGATGTTTAGTTGCGACCCCGGGTCCAGCAACGCTCGAGCTAAAATCGATACACCAAAGGAATTAGTCAACCAAACCTGTGCTGTCGCCAATAGTGCTGTTTTCGATGCTGAATCGGTTTTTGTTACGGCTGCTATCCTTGGTATGTCATGTTGTGTTGTTTCTTCCATATCACACAACTTCGTGTGGTGTCTTCTTCGGCATCGTAGGCATTTCAATGGCGATCTACAATTAATCAACAAATGGTTTTTGTTCAAGCAGTTGAAACATAATCCCTTATCCCTTACCACCCTTTTCCGTTCATCTACTGTCATTCTCATAAATGTGCTGCATTGCCACAATTTATGCTCTTGCTTACATACCTCACATGGTCGCGAACTAGGTGTCGGAGACGAGCTAGATGCGACTTGATCGACGCTGTGTCGCATTCCTGCAGGAAGGCCGGCCACCATGGATACACCCCTTACGTAGTTTCTGGTTACCTTCGCATTTGTAGCAGCCTTCTTGCCAAAAGCACCTTCCTCTCCGACCTTCGATGAATTGAGGATCCTGATCCGTCGTTCGAGAAACTCAATTAGTTTTGGAAATTTGTCCGCCTTCTCATCCGCAGAATATTCCTCCCATGCCATCAACGTGTCACCATCCAGTTTGTAGAACAGCAAGCTGGTCAACGGCGTGTTCCACATTTTCACGGGTTCCTCAAGTCGTTCCATTCCGTTCACTAGTCGATTGCTCTCGTTCACTATGCGCTGCAACTCATCTGCCGAACTATTTTTCATCGCCTCCAAGGCAGCGAACGCCTTGAAATATTCTCTTTTAATACGTTTCTCATGATCAAATCGTTTTACCAGAGAATCCCATGTTGGCTCATAATTATCTGCCGTGAGCTGTGTGTGGTCGTATTGGCTGGCCAATTCACCCTTTAAGGCAGATAACAAATACTGCAGCTTCAATACTTCTGGTACATCAGAGGCAGTATGCACCAGCGACTCGAATCTATCCTTGAACGTTAGCCATTTTGTTGTGTCACCATCGAATGTTGGCAGCTCAATTTTCGGTAACCGTACCTTTGGCTGAGTTGTGTTAAATGATGAAGCAAATGTACTGTTTGCTTGCGGTTCACGTCGGTCTGGATTAGACGCAGAAAAGAAACCCTTTATCTCGTGATATTTCTGTTCAAACTCACGACGATCGGCTGCAAGCGAATCGATCATTTCGGTATCTTCGGCTTGGTGCACTAATGTATCACGAATTGAACGAAACTCCATTTTAGTTTGCTCCAAATCTTCTAGCCGGCTTGGAATTTGGTTTACATGTTTCGCCGCGTCGAACTTGTTAATAAACTCCATCATATCGTTTATGTGAGTCATCACATCCCGGAGCTTTCTGGCTTGTTTATTTATCTGCTTCTCGTTTGGCATTTTTACTTCGTTGACGCACCACAACACTTCACTCGTCGGCTTCACTTGGGTTTACGGTAGTGTTAGAGCAATGCCCTTCTTGCGGTTAATAACCTTTGCGATCGCGATGGCGACCTTTCTTGCTGCAATCACTGTTCTAACGCGCTCCAAATGACTAGCACTCCACAGATTTTACGGCGAGCCTCCTAGCGTATCTCACTGATTCTTCTTCACGATATCGTTTCACACGATTTGCTTTTGTGATTTGTGAATCACACCTTTCGCGAAGATCCGGTTCGGTGGACCAAAAATGATGACGCTTTCTCAATCGTTGCAAATAATGTTGTTATCTCGCCGAGGCTTCAAGTGCTAATGTTTATTCCCTGTCAAATTCACTGCTCTTCTAATTCTTCTTATTTATAATTACGATCTAATCCTTTCTGTACTAATTACCCTAGTTGTCCTAATTCTAATTGTGCCATGCACATTGCCTACCGTAAGGCGTCAACAGGTATAATATTTGTAGATCTAACAAACGCATACAATAATGTACAAACAGAAACACTAATTAAAAAACTAAGAGAAAAAGACATTTCCCTAGATATAATAAGATGGATTGCATCTTTTTTAAATAACCGCACTGTGGAAATAACATCAGAAAACAAGACAATCAAAAAACTAGTCTCTGATGGACTACCACAAGGTGATGTACTTTGACCTACCTTATTCAATATTTACACCGAACAATTTCATCAAAAAAAATGGAAAACCAACCATAATTCAATATGCGGATGACTTCGCAATAATACAACAAGCAAAAACCACACAAGAATTGCAGAACAAACTCCAAATAACATTAAACAAATTTATACAGGAAGCAAAAAAACTGAAACTCCCGATAAACACTGAAAAAACCAAATATATGATGTTCGGAAAAATATCACAAACCATAAGTATTAAAATAGAAAACACAAACATACAAAGAGTCACCAATTTTAAATACTTGGGAACATGGTGTCGTGATCGATGGACATTTTTCTTCACTTTTATCTATTTTTTTACTTTTATCAAACTTTTTCTTTATTTCCTCGCTTTAAACCTCCCCACAACCTTGCTTCTATTGATCAACCACAAGACTGACGTCCGTCTTCCCCAACTTCCTTTACTTTCCAGTTTCGCCCGGCCTGTTTTGCGCTTGACGCTCTTTCGCCCTTTCAAGCAAATTGCTTGATTAAATATTTTCTTGCAAGGGTAATTCAATTTTTGTTTTGAATATTATTATTAACCGTTCCTATCAGTATTACTCCTTCTCATTCAACTGATATGTTAGTTCATCACTTGCTTCCTTTTTTTTATTTTTTTTTTATTATTATTTCCCTGTCCTATCTCAATCCCTACATCCTACGCCACCTCTACTCTTAATCAACAAATATGGTACATTAGTGTATTTTTGAATCTTTCCGGTATGCGAATGTCTCTCTTAGGTCTAGCTTCTACATTGTTTCTATTATCGGTAACTTGTTGTGAAACAGACATTGGTAGCGTTGTAAAACAATCTTCCTCTGTTAATCCCTGATCCTCGACTGAAGAGTTATCACTAATATTTGGAACGCGCTTGACATCTCGGACATTTCTAGTTAGCTTATTCCCGGACCCGTCTACGATAACAACCTTGGCGCCTTCTCTCGTTAATACCGTGTACCTTTCGTTGGAAAAGGTAGGATCGGTTTTTGTTCTTTGAGAAGTAACTGTTAAAACTATGTCGCCGGTTGCGATGTCATTTTCTTTTGCTCCTCGATGTTTGTCTGCGTACTGTTTACTTATTAGTTTTGATAAGTTGTCATTTTCCCGTACCTCGTCTCTATCCGGTTCATACTTGGACCTCCACAAGCAAGGAAAGGTGCCTCGATACCGCCATCCCACCAGCAGTTCAAAGGGTGTTATTCCCAAACGCGAGTGATGTTTTCGTGTGTTATGAGTATGGACGTACTCGTCCAATGCTATTCTCCAGTTCCTTCCTTCTGCTTTTGCTGCTGCTACCGCCTTAATGACACCTTGGTTCTGTCGTTCTACCGCTCCGTTCGACTGTGCGCTTAGGGGTATTGATTTTCTAACCCTAACCCCTTTAGCTTCCCAATATTGAATAAATTCCGAACTCTGAAAAGGAGGCCCATTATCGCTTTGGACAATTAAAGGCAACCCCCATATTGAAAAGACTTTAGATAGGGCTGCGTTGGTACTCTTAGCATTTGTCAGTCTCATTTCTGACACGTGTAAATAACGAGAATACGTATCTACGATCAGCAGAAACTCCCCCGATCCAAAACCCTGTAGGGATAGGAAATCGATCTGTAAAATCTCCCATGGTCCGTTAGGTAATTCTCTACATGATAAGGGTATAGGTGGGTTCCTTTTCGAGACTACGATACAGGTCTCACAATTACTCACGTAATCCGCTGCTTCCCTCGACATATTCGGCCACCAAAAGAATTCTCGCAGTATCTTCTTTGTAGCCCCACAACCGACGTGACCTCGATGGGCCGCTTCTAGTGCTCTAGCTCGAAGATTTGTAGGTAGTACTATAAGGTCGCCCTTGAAAACGATAGGTCCTAATGTTTCGAGGTTTTTGCTTTCTGCCTCATATCGCCGGAGGGATTTTATCCACTTCCCGTTTTGAATTGCCGTTCTAACAGCTAGCAGTTCTTCGTCTGATTCGGATGATGTTTGTATATCTGTCCATGAGATATTCATATCGCCAGCGTCCAGTGCATATAGCAAATGTTTTTCGTTATCTTCATCGAACGCGTCGTCTGTTTGAGACTTACCGATCAATCGTGAAAGTGCGTCGGCAACATTCAAATCTCCGGGTATTCTAGCTACATTAAATTGATATGGAAGAAGACGAAGAGCCCATGCTTCTGCCCTTGTAATCGCTCTTTTACCCGTACGTTGGCAGCTGCCGAATATAAACTCATTAGCCTCACAGTCTGTTCTAATTGTGAAGAATTTGTTTATCAAGTAATAGGTAAACCTTTCTACACTCCATACTATTGCCAAAGCTTCTTTCTGCGTATGAGGGTATCTTTTTTCTGATGATGTGAGTGATTTGGAAGCGCAAGCTATTATACGTGGTGTTTTTGCGTCGTTAAATTGTACAAGTACTGCGCCTAGTCCTGTTGGGGACGCGTCAACATAAAGTTCTGTGGTATCCTTTTCATCAAAATATCCGAGTCTATTAATTGCGTTAAGAGCTTCCCTAGTCAGAAATTGAAATTCATTTTCTTCTTCCCTCGTCCAGTAAAAAGTCTCGGATCTGGCAAGAGTTCTTAGTCTCTCTGTTTTTTCGGCTCTTTTAGGGATGAAACGTTCTGCAAAATTCATTAGCCCTAAGAAACTTTTGACTTCGGATAAGCATTCCGGTCTACGAAAGTTCTCGATGGCTTTTCTCTTGTCGTCCTCAACTCTCCATCCGTCGCCAGATAAGTTGAATCCCAGAAATTTAACGGACCTTGCACCGAATATACATTTGTTGTCGCTTAAACGGACATTATGTTCGCGCAATCTTAAAAGGGCTGAATCTAAGTGTCGATCGTGTTCTTTCTTAGTAGAGCCAAACACTAGAATGTCGTCTAAGTAATTAAGGACTCCTGGGCAGTCAGCCAGGACAACGGTTTGTAAAAGTTCCTGGAAGATATCTGGTGAGTTGCATAATCCGAACGGCAATCTTTTGAAACGGTAAGTACCGTTACCAGCGAAGAAATTCGTTAGATGACGACAGGATTCGTGGAGCTCAACGTGGAAAAAGGCACTAGTCAAATCTATGGTCGAAAACCATGATGCCCCGTTTAGTTTTGATAGTATCGCTTCCAACGTTGGCTTTCTGAACGGCGATCTTACGATACATTTATTTGGTCCTCGAAGATCAACGACTAGTCGGATGTCGTTTTTACCCTTCGGTACTACCAGGAGTGACGAGCAAAAAGACTTGTCCATTTGTTCATTTACGTGTTCTATAATCCCGGAGGATAAGAGATTCTCTAAACGCTTTTCTGTTTCGTTTCTGAAAGCGATTGGTATATTGGTAAAAACGTTTCGAGATGGTGGTAAGCTTCGATCGTATGAGAGAACTACAGGAGCAACGTTGAATTTTGGGAACTCTCCCGACATTGATATCGCCAGTATTTCTCCCGGTAACAACCGATTATAGATTTCTGATGCGCAACATTTTACTGGCACGTTCAAGACCAATTGCAGCACGCTATATCTAATTGCTGTACTTCTACTAAGCAAAGGCTTTGCTTTTGCAATAACGTAGAATTTTTCTAAAGATCTTGGGCGTTCTTCAGATATGTAAAGCTCGGCTATGAAGGAAGCAACCACAGGAATTTCCTCCTGTACCCCGTAAGCTTTCAATGTCCGATCGGTTCCATCTTTTATATTGTATATCGGGTTCGTTCTAGGGTCACTTGCTCTTAACTCTTCATAAATATCCTCAGCTACTGTGTTCACGTCCGCTCCGGAGTCAATCATGAAATTCACAGGAACGCCTGCGACATATCCGACAATAAAGCCTTCGTTGTCGATTCCCTTCTCGACTGAGCACAACTGGTCATTATTTATAGCGGTTGTCTGTTCAGGGGACTTTGTTAACTGTAAATAGCTGTCTTTACTCGCCACTTTCATCATATCCTGGAAGTACATTAAAATTCAATATGTCTGGTTTATGTATATACGTGTGTACATATAAGCGCCCACCCGCACATATATACGTGTACGCCGTATACCCATGTATATATGTCCGTATGTATATACATACGCATGTACCTGTATAAAATATTCCTTCAAATAGAATATAATAACTATCTGTACTCTAATTTAATATCATTCCGTTCCGGTATCTCGTCCCGGACTAATAAAAGGTATGTTAGGTGTACCATGTTAAATAAAGTTGTAGCTTGTGGAATATATTTTTAACAAGAAACTGTAAGTACTATCGCTGTATTAATATTATTTATTTTTATTTTTATTATTTTTTTTATTTATTTTTTTTTATACCTAATTCGTCAGTTGCAAACCATAACAAATTTTAAGGCGTTAATTCTTGGAATTCTCTTTTGTGAACAATTTAGAAGCGTGAATAAATTTAGAATGTGAGTGAATAGAAAAATCATAGAATTCAGTATAGGAATATATAATTTGATCGAGCGGTCAGATAAGATCAGATGATTGTATATCACTTACGATCTCTTTATCACTGGTTGTTTCGGGCGTGTTATTGCTGTCCATAATTGCCGCGATCTTCCGGGTCTTAATTGCTGGTGATCCTGCTTCTTCTTCCTCTGCGCGACGTTTGGTTTTATCCTGAATCCCCTGACGGCATGCACGTTCGATGTGCCCTACGGTGTGGCAGTTGCGACATCTTTTGCTGATGGCGTGGCAGTTCTCAGAAGAATGATAGTTGCTAGTGCATCTTCCACATTGTTCGCGACGACCTCCGGGAGGTCTATTTGATGAAAACCGCGATGGTGTTAGTCTAGATGTTCCTTTTCCGCTTTGCATGCCCCAATATTTCTGATGGTACAGTGAGTTACCGCGATGGAATCCTCCCATACGAGGCCCATTGTTATGGTAAGAGCTGTTGGACACGGCGGCCACTAGTGCTGATGGTTGGACTTGTGAGTTTTGCTGGTGGGTCCTTGCGAAATTTATATCGTTCATTTGTTCCATTTCGCATTCTCGCACTTTGTCCAAAAGATCTGTTATTGATCCACGTTTCCTTAGAACTTTTATTCCTGTCTTACGGACTCTTGGATTAGTAGCATGTGTTTGGATCACGTCGACTACTGTTTCTATCAATTGGTTGTCTTTGTAATTGCAGAGCTTTGCTAGGTCAATTATTTTCTTTACGTATGTTAAATCGGACTCGCCGTCATTCTGATTCATAGAGCGTAATTTTTGTCGCTGTAGGAAAACGTAATCGTGTGAGCTATAGTATTTATGCAACCTTTCCATTGCATTAGTATACGGGAATAACTGTGCATCGCTCGATGCATCATTCGGTGATGTAGCTTCCAGAGTATCTAATAAGGAATAACCTGCTTTCATTTTGAAAGCATTCATTTTCATGTTTTCGTTAAAAATGCCTGCGAATTTCATTGCTGCTTCGAGCTGTTCCTTCCATCGTTCGAAGGATTTTTTATCCACTTCCTCTCCTTCCTTGGGAGTACAAGTGGAAACTTGTAACGAGGCGAATGACATCGACGTAAGCATCGAAAGTTCGTTAGTAGACTGTACTGGTGTTTGGATCATTGTCGAGGACCCGTATGGTTCGGGGTCAAACGGTTGATTTTCCGAAGGTTCTTCTATCCAGGTGTTATGCCGGATCTTTTTACGAGTTTCCTTAAGTTCTTTCTCCAAGAGGGCATTCTTGTTTTTTTTCTGCTAATAAAGCCTCCGTTAATGCATCAATGTTGGCCTGTGTCATGCTATGATAAAATATTAACAAAACGCGAAAACAATACCACCATAAATAAATTAACTATGAAGACAAACCAAAATATAGTTCTGTTAAGTATTATGGAATGCTGATAGAGGTGCTGAGACCGTATCGTTCGCGTCAGAAGTTAATACTAGAAGTACACAGCCTGTTCATAAGGTGCGAGTTTACGCGTTCCCGAGACGTACGGTTGAGTATTTAAGTATAATAAATGTATAGTATATTTAAATGGGGATAATTTGTGATGCATAAAGTATTTTTTTATTATTATTTTTTAAACTTAAATTATTTTTGGGTACATATCCGTGAAAAGAGATAAAACTATTTGTTGTTTGTAAATTGATTTAAAATTATACTATTTATCTCGGGTTCACGTGTCTCGGAAACAAGATGTGTCTATGTCATGCATTTTTAATATATATTTTTCGGAAAATTCCTCTCAGGGAAACAGTGTCCTCTCAGGGATACATGGTTAATTTTTCTGGAAATTCCTCTCAGGGAAACAGTGTCCTCTCAGGGATACATGGTTAATTTTTCAAGAAATTCCTCTCAGGGAAGCACCGTCTTCTCAGGGAGCTGGCTGTATTCTTGAATTTTCAATATTGCCAAATCACTCAGGATTTGCTAGTCTAGGTATTGTTTTTTTTTTTGATAAGCGTATTATTGCTTGCATATGCACATGAGTATGTACATGCACACAAGTGCCCGGTGCGCACAGGTACGCGCGTATATATTACACAGTTATCATATGTATTACTTTAAGCTATTAAAATTTAATATATTTTGTTAAAAAAAACCGATGTAAATAACTAATAGTAAAACAATGTGAAAAAAACGTCTATATAAAGAAGATGGTTCGTTGTAAAACTTTTTTTTTCTGTTTTAAAATTTGAACCCTCCATTTTATTTACGTGATCGTGTGGTTTTTTTTTTTTTTATTACCGGGACACACATATACATACACACGTGCACACGCACAGACACACACGCGCGAGCTTCATACTATATTATAATTCTATAAGTATGTCTTCGAAATTACAGTTCCTTCTCTAAAAAATAATAGAAAACAGTTGCGCAATTTTCGAAAAGAAAAATCGCGACTTATTATTTCTCTGCACTGGAAACCACACGTCGCCATATTGAAACACTTTCTTTCCGCCTTTACTTCGGCAAAGACATACTTGTACATACATATATATGTATATAATATCGTCGTATATCGTATATATCGACGCTCACACACGAGTATATATTTAATCCGTAATATCTTATTTATGATCATTAAAGAATTTTAAAGTGTTAACTAAAATCGTACGGGGTCTTTATATAAAAAGTATTGTGGATGAAACTGTACAATATTTTATCCGCTTGACAGGGCACCGCCATTTTCTGTGTCGCGTGCGTCGTATTTTTATGACGATCTTCACTTGAATTCAACGCGCTACATTCTTGTCGAGAGCTTCTTTACTCACAACTCACCGACTTGCGCCATTGTCGTGATCGATGGACATTTTTCTTCACTTTTATCTATTTTTTTACTTTTATCAAACTTTTTCTTTATTTCCTCGCTTTAAACCTCCCCATAACCTTGCTTCTATTGATCAACCACAAGACTGACGTCCGTCTTCCCCAACTTCCTTTACTTTCCAGTTTCGCCCGGCCTGTTTTGCGCTTGACGCTCTTTCGCCCTTTCAAGCAAATTGCTTGATTAAATATTTTCTTGCAAGGGTAATTCAATTTTTGTTTTGAATATTATTATTAACCGTTCCTATCAGTATTACTCCTTCTCATTCAACTGATATGTTAGTTCATCACTTGCTTCCTTTTTTTTATTTTTTTTATTATTATTTCCCTGTCCTATCTCAATCCCTACACATGGATGGACGGAAACCTAAAATTTAAGAAGCAAATTGAAGAATTAAAAATCAAAGCCAGGAGAAGATTAAATATAATAAGATGCATATGCAATAAAAACAATAAATTGAGTCCGAAGAAAACAATCACAGTACACAGATCCATAATCCGAGGAGTACTGGAACAAGGGGCATCCTACACTGGAAATGCGTCAAAAACATTAAAAAAATCATTGCAAACAATAGCTCCCCCCCCCCCCCAATCAACTCCCTAATGGCAATAGCTGCTGAAGTACCACTACATATAAGAAGCAAATACATAGCAACAAAAGAAACCTTAAAGACAATAACATATTCAAAAATCCATCAGAACCAAATAACAACCAACATAAACAGAATCACAGAAAAAAACAAAACATACGTAGAAAAAATTATTACCGAAAACAGGGAATTAATTGAAAAAATGGTAAAAATAAAAATAAATAACATAGAAGTGAAAATCCCAATTCATCTTAAACCAGACGAAGAAATTACAAAAGATACTCCTCATAGAGAAATAATATTGAGACAACAATTTGAACAACAAATCAGAAACCTAAAAAAAAAGAAACCGATCATATATACAGACGGAAGCAAAATAGAAGATAAATGTGGAATTGGCATCTATATAAAACCACACAACAAACCAAATCAATATATAGCATCCCACTTCAAGCTAAAAAACACGGTACCAATAACTTCTGTAGAGATAACAGCAATTGAAAAAGCCCTACAAATTGCAAATGAAAATAATATAAAAAAAAAACCCGACAATATATACAGATAGCCAGGCAGCATGCTATATCCTAAAAGAAGCACAAGAGAAATGCTACATAGACGAAACAACACATAACATCCTAAAAACAAGCGAAAAACTCAATGCTGAGATAAGATTTCTACTGCACAAAATACAAAAATCAAAGAGACTCAAACCCTCTCATATCTTGGAATAATTTTATATCCAATTGGAAAGGAAAAACAGGAACAACGATAAAAGAAATTATCCGTTTAATGAAAGAAAACAACATCGAAATTTAAAAGAAAAGATATTCTTAAATCTTAATACAAGAAGTATACACCAACTTATAAACAGATACATTTAAACAACTGACAAAATGAAATAGCAAATAACACAGCACAAAAAAAAATATAGGAAAAAGAAAATACGCTCCCGAACCAAAAGACATATGACTCTAGACAGTCGAAGTCTAAAAGAGAGAGTAAGCCTCTGAATATGCTGTTTCAAACAAGAGTTTGAACAACATAGGAGGATACATTCCCGCTCGCAAGAAGAAGAAGAAGAAGAAGTTTACAGAAGACGAAATTACTGCTACATTTTTTCTTAATGCTAACTCGTTATATCATTTATAGAATATGACTTCTATGTAGGATTGGTTAATGCTGAGTCAGTTTTGCTTACATGCCCTGGATATCGTCGGATTGTCTCATCAGTTTCAATTGTTCTACAGGTTTGATATTGCAGTCCCAGCTTCAGTGGACGAGGGTTCATGCCGCCCAGCAGCAGCAGTGTCCAAACTGGGTTATTCCAGATGCTGCCCCTCGTGTGGGAAGTGGCCAGATCCCATGTTGCTTCGCGCATAACAGCTCGTCCTTTATTCGGAGTGGAACGGACACGGAATAATTCAGTGAAAGAGTATCGATGTGATGACACCCTTTTGACGATGTTGGTCAGGGAACCTGTGATGATGTGGTGCAAAAAAAATGCTACCGGCATCACTTTCGTTCCGCTATTGCACTTGACCCGAGCTAGGACCGCGACGGCGCTGACGAACTTGCGGCAGCGGGGATGATGCGAATCCCTCCTTCGAAATTGCGGTGCTGAGATGATGATAAAGTAGAAGCTTGTGTGGCATGGTCTCGTCCTTACTCAAACACTGCTTAAGCTACACCCAAGGTGACATGAATCATCGACCCCCACAGGAATAAGGCTGCAGCCAGAACGGAATGAACATTTGTTTTCTTTGAACTGGAACGGCAACAGTGGCAGCATAGACGATCGTCTCGAACACGACGACTGCAACGAACCGACATGGAACCGCGGACAATAACTTAAATAACCACTATGCATAAGCACAAATATACTTATGGTTTATTTCCTAATTATAATTGTTACAACAGGACCGTTCAAAATTTACTTCCCGGCTCAACCAAAACTCTCCCTTCACAAGTGCTTTACTCGGTGACCCTCATATTCATCTCTTTCTCCTACTCTTTATCATATAATTTGTAGGAAAAATGAAATAATGTGGATAGGGTTTATCTGCCACTATCAAAAATGAAAAATATTTTCATACGACACACCTCGGATCGTAATGCGAGATTTTCCTCGTGAAGAAGGGTACTTGTAGAGCATTTGAATATGCTCGTTATACAAAAACTCGTTGTAACAGTTTATACTGTAGTGGGCTGAGATGAAATATGAAGTGGTCACTGTGGTATGTGAGAGTAGCAGTGTGGGTGTGCGGGCAGTAGGAGGTTGGACGGAATAAAGAGCAGACGTGTGTTACTGTAGTTCCGGTGTTTTCGATGGAATGTCACATTGGCGATCCTGCCATGATGAATAAAAGCGCTCCTAGGTTGAAGAAAATAAGGAGGGATAAAAAAAAAAGGAGAGGAAGGATAAAAACAGGCGATATAAAGGATAAACCGAGTGGTAGCCTGGTGCATCTCATGGCCCCTCCAAAAAGGTGTAAGCCCGAGTGGTAGCCAAGTTCAGCTCATGGCCCCTCGAAGAATGTGTAAGCCAGAGTGGTAGCCGAGTTTAGCTCATGGCCCCTCGAAGAAAATGTAAGCCAGAGTGGTAGCCGAGTTCAGCTCATGGCCCCTCGAAGAATGTGTAAGCCAGAGTGGTAGCCGAGTTTAGATCATGGCCCCTCCAAGAAAGTGTAAGCCAGAGTGGTAGCCGAGTTTAGCTCATGGCCCCTCGAAGAAAATGTATACGGGGGTGGTAGCCGAGTTTAGCTCATGGACCCTCGAAGAAAGTGTAAGCCAGAGTGGTAGCCGAGTTTAGCTCATGGCCCCTCGAAGAAAATGTATACGGGGGTGGTAGCCGAGTTTAGCTCATGGCCCCTCGAAGAAAGTGTAAGCCAGAGTGGTAGCCGAGTTTAGCTCATGGCCCCTCGAAGGAAATGTATACGCGGGTGGTAGCCGAGTTCAGCTCGGCTGAAAAAAAAAAACATAAAGCGGTATATCGTTTTTTTTTTGTTTCGCGTTCTTCTTCTTCTTCTTTTTCTTATTTATTTCAGCCAGCAGAACCCGGCTGACCGGTCTGGTACAGCTGCCCGATATTCAACAATAACAATTCTATGGAATACAATGGATGGTCGGTCACTGGTTTGCTTAGATGGATTCAACCGAACCCGGCTGTTGTCCGGCGTGATGGCGTGCCGTCCAAGATTTGGCAAAAACAATTCCATGGAATTCAATGCCATGGTAAACAAGTGTGATTGTATAAGTGACGATCGCACACATACCATTGCAACGGGTGGGCTGGTGGCAACCTGAGCTATCAGGATCAGTCGCTTTTGGTGTAGCAAGCGGACAGCATCGTCACAGAACAAGCACGAAGTGGTTTAGAAAGATGGCAGGTTGGACAGTTGAGAACAATTTTTAGTGTGCCCTGGAAGTGCGTAGTGAGAGCAAGGAAAAAGATTACAAGGGGGATTTTTTGGCCGGTTCTTGGCCGCTTAAACCATTTTCGGAAGAGCTTCCTATCCACGAGCGGAAAGCAGAGTGGGCGCGTTTTAAAGGACAATGTGAGAGAATAGTGATGTGTAAAGGAAAAGTGAATTCGGAAATGAAGTTGATAGCTTTGAAAGTATTTGCTGGAAGCTATCTGCTAAACATTATAGAAATGCAGGAAAGACGAGTGAAAAGTGGTGAAGGGGACGTGTATACAGAAACAGTGAAAGGGGTAGACGATTTTTTCAACGGCATATGTGATGAGGGAAAAGAAAGGATGAAGCTGAGAGAAATGAAAATGGAAGCTGATGAAACATTTGGTGATTGGGTGTTAAGATTAGAAGCTCAAGTGAAATTCTGTGGTCTGCCAGAAGAACAGAAAACTGAAGAGTTAGTGCAAGCTGTGTTGCGACGTTCGGTTCCCCAGATTGCCGAAAAATTGTTTGAAAAGGCAGATTTATTTAGGAATGAATTGGACAAATTAGTAAAGCATGGTAAACACCTTGATTTCGTAAGAATGGAAAAGAGAGAGATAGAACAAAAGCTTGCCAAAAGCACGACAAAAGAATTTACAGATAGCGATAATTATGTAGCGGCAGTGACTTCGTGGAGAACGAAAAGGGAACGATATGAGCCGTACGAACAACAACAAAACAAGAGACTATCGGGAATGCATCCAAACGGTTTTCGGAACACGTATAATAAGGGAGCAACGAAATGCTCAAAGTGTGACAAAATACATGGCTGGGGGAAGTGTGGAGCATCCAGATCAAAATGCTTCCGGTGCGGTGCCATAGGACATCTGGCAATTTGTTGCAGAACCAGATTGGGATCAAATCGATTTCCAAATGTGGTGAAGAAGCAGACCGAGGACATTAATCAGGTGGTAATAGGAGACCCCGCTGCAGAAGGGTACTGAAAAAAAAAACATAAATAAAAAAATAAAAAAAAAAATAAAAAAAAAATAATTAAATAAAATAAATAAATTAAAAAAGAAAATAAATAAAATAACAACAATAAAAAAAAAACTTATTATCATGCTATATATGTACATGTGTATATGTGTATATGTGTGTATGTATATATATATATATATATATATACAGGTGTCCCCCGAGATACGACTGTATTTGGGACCGAAAAAATGTCCCAAAGCAAGGCGTAAGTCGAAAAAGTCGTATGTCGAATATCTATGAATATTAAGCTTATAACCGAAGTTGAAGAGTTGGAATTTATGATATCGTGTATTTTATTTAAAATAATGTTTGATAATGTAATAATTATATTTAAAAAACCGTACACAATATAGATATTCAAGATAGGGTAGTTGTGGAATCTTTGGAAATGTGTGTATAACGGTTATCAGCCGAGATATTCAAAAAATACATCAATTTCTTGTCAATGACAACTTTTATACGTCAAAATCAAAATCGTCGTATCTGCGAATCGTCGTAACTCGAGGGGGTCGTAATATATATATATATATATATATATATATATATATATATATATATATATATATATATATATATATATATATATATATATATATATATATATATATATATATATATATATATATATATATATATATATATATATATATATATATATATAGCAAGCTGAAATTGCTATGCATTGCAGCTATGAAATTGCTGAAATTGGGCAAAAGTGTGTTTTTGATTCACTTATCTTATTTATTTCGTTTTATTTTAATTTACTTTAACAGTTTTCCGGCGAACGAGGAAGGCATGCAGTAACCGACGATCCAAGGCGCATTAACTGCATGATCGGAAATGTGCCTATCATTTTCTTACTAGATACATCGGTGGCATCGGTGAACACGCACAATAATATGCAGCACAATAATATGTGCAGGTGGAACTAATAGAACTATGGCAAAAATTTTTGTGGTACAGGGAGCTGAAATATCCCTGTTAAGTTTTAACACAGCAGTCAGCTTAGGTTTAGTATGCATAGGACCTGGAAAGCATTATATGTTGCGTAACAAAACACAAGAGACGACAGTAAAGGATACATTTCCTAAATTGAATATTGGTGCGGTGAAATTTAGAATAGACAAAACAGTCACACCCAAACAAATAATACGTTATAATATACCTAAAGCATTTGAGAGAGCCGTGAATGAGAGACTAGAGGAAATGGAGCTTAACGGTATCATTGAGTATGTAGACAGCGAGGATGCGGAAATATCTTTTGTGTCGCCTATGGTGCTAGTACCGAAAGGAAATAAGGACTTTAGAATTGTTATTGATTATAGAGAAGCGAATAAGGCTATCATACGAGATCCGTACCCCATGCCATCATTAGAAAGAATTTGGACTGATATCCCCAACAACGATGGAAAGATTTTGTTTTCTAAGATAGATTTGAAAGACGCATACTTTCACATAGAATTACATAGTGAGGTGCGCCATTTGACTGCGTTTATGACGATGAATGGATTAATGCGGTTCAAGAGATTACCTTTCGGGCTATCTTGTGCACCGGAGATTTTTCAAAAAGAGATGGAGAAAGTTTTCAGAAATTGCAAAAATGTTCTTATATACCTAGATGATATTTTGATGTACGGTAAATCGTTGAAAGAACTAAAGGAAATAGAAAATATGGTTAGGGAAGTTATTAAAAAAAATGGACTTACCATTAACGAAGAAAAATCGTGTTATGGTCAGGAAAAAGTGAATTTCTTAGGATTAACACTCGATGGAGAAGGAATATTACCGATGAGGGAAAAAATGACAGCCATTCAAAATTTTGACAGACCTAAGGACTCAGGTGAACTTAGAAGTTTTTTAGGAATGTTGACTTTTATTGGCCCATTTATCAGAGACTTTTCACATAAAACTAAGCCGTTGAGGGATTTGATAAAAAGAGATAAATTTAAATGGGAAGAGATGCATCAAAATACGTTTGAAGAATTGAAAAAGGTTGCTATGGAAGACCTTATCAAAAGGGGTTATTTCAATGAAAAGGATAGGATCATACTATATACTGATGCATCACCTTGGGGCTTGGGAGCAATTTTAGCCCAAGAAAAATTGAGCACGTCCGAAATGCGTATTATCGCATGTGCATCCAAAGGATTGACGGAGACGGAAAGCCGCTATCCGCAACTGCATAGGGAGGCTTTGGCCATAGTTTGGGCTATGGAACGATTTGCTTACTATCTATTAGGAAGGAAATTTTTGTTGCGATCAGATAGTGAAGCGTTGAAATTTATGATTAAACCGGCTAAACAAAAAGATATAGGAAAGAGGATTATTTCCAGGGCAGAAGGATGGTTCATCAGACTGGACCATTATGATTTTGATTTCGAACACGTTCCGGGAAACGAGAACATAGCCGATACTGCGTCTAGGCTGTGCAGATCTAAAGAGGATTACCAATTTGGGGTTGCTAAGGAGCCTCACGAACTATGTTTGGTTACTGCGTGCGTAAACCAGGTTAATGAAACACTATTGGCGTTAACCACGGAAGAAGTAGGAAAGGAATTAGAAAAAGATGTTATATTAAACAAGGTTATTGCTTGGTTAGATAAAGAGAATGAATGGCCACAAGAAATTGCAAGGTATAAAGCGTTTCAGAGGGAGCTGTATGTGGAAAACGGTTTCCTATTTAAACAAGAAAAGATGGTCCTCCCGCATATACTTAGGAACCGAGCGTTAACATTAGCTCATAGAAGCCACCCTGGCATGTCCACGATGAAAAATGTTCTGAGAACGGGACTTTGGTGGCCCGGTATGGACAAAGAGATTGAAGCTTTTGTTAGAAGCTGCCCAGAATGTCAGCTAGTGAAAACGACAAATACGGCGGTACCTATAGAATTAACGGAGCTACCGGAGAATCCATGGGATTATGTGTCAATGGATATTTCATCTACCACAGATAATGTTAAAACATTGGTGCTTACAGATAATTACTCGCGATTTCTGATAGCCGTCCCTCTATAGCGAACGGATGCGAATAGTATACAAAAAGCATTGAACAGGATATTTTTAACATACTATGTACCTAAGAAATTAAAAGCAGATAATGGACCCCTGTTTAATGCGGTAGATTTCAAAAGATGGTTAGCAGATGTATGGGGGATAAAACTCATAAATAGCACGCCTCTAAATCCTACCGAAAATGGGTTAGTTGAGCGTGGAATGCAAGGTATAAATAAGATTGCAGCCATTGCACGGTTAGAAAAAAAATGCTGGAAACAGGCCCTTGCGGAATATGTAGCGGATTATAACTCATGGCCGCACCATGTAACTAAAATAGCACCAGCCGAACTAATGTTTGGTAGAGCTATTAGGTATAGGTTACCAAACCCAAAAACGGATACTAGACAAGCGAACGATGATGAATTACGAGACAGGGATAAAATGGCGAAATTTCAGCGCAATCAAAGAGAGGATACAAGGCGTGGAGCTAGGCCTCTTAGCATTAAACCTGGGGATACGGTTTTAGTTAGAAATCAAAAAGCAGATAAGACAGACTCATCGTACAAAAAAGAATTGCATGAGGTACTTAAAATTTGTGGTGCTGGCAGGGTAACGGTGAAGGAAAAAAAATCAGGAAAAATTTACGATCGTAATGTAAAGCACATAAAAAAAATTTCATGCGAAAAGCGGAAGAAGGGTTGACAAGTGGTAGTAGTAGTTCGGAGGAAGTAGCAGGGCTAGTGAAAGAACGACAGGCTAGGCTGATTAAAAAACCAAAACGATTAATCGAATATTAAAGAATTTGTAGCCTTATTCCTCAAGGGGAGGATGTGGTATGTGAGAGTAGCAGTGTGGGTGTGCGGGCAGTAGGAGGTTGGACGGAATAAAGAGCAGACGTGTGTTACTGTAGTTCCGGTGTTTTCGATGGAATATCACAGTCACTTGCATCCAGTCTGCGTGTCAGACCTGTTGGACCCTGGAGTCGCTGTTGCTGGTTATTTATGTTCTGGGTACATCATGCTTTGCTGTTAGGAGGGAAGAGATGCTAGTATATGTGGTATATGACGCTAGTATGCTTTTCCGCGTGGTGGCATAACAACCACAGAGTAACCGAGCAGTATACAGAGTAACAGCCAGAAAAAACGGCTCCTCAACCATCACGAATAGCAGTTGCTTTTAAGAAGGAACGGTAATTTGCACCGAAGTCGGTCCAGATAATTTTGGAGCCGGTTCCGCACCCACGGCTCCAAAGCCGGTTCCGGAGCCGGCTCAGCTCCAACGGCTCCGAAGCTGGATTTAACACAAGGGACCAAACAAACTTTTTCAATAAAGTTTCAATCGAGGAAATCCGTAAATAGCGGAAAAGGTCATGCTTAAAATAATTTATCAAAAAAAATCGATGAGTTTTGAATATATTACGAAAGGCGAGACCAACGAATGATACACAACGTCATACATGTCAATACTGCAATCACATCGTGTGTTAGCTTCCACGAGAAAATATATTCGTTTTTTTTTACGCTATCGTACAATGCTGTCTCTATTGAACCGTTAGTCCGGAGGCGTTGGTCCAGAGCCGTTGATTCGTCGCCGGCTCCAGAACAGTGGGCTCGAAGCCGGCTCCGCAGCCGTTGGAACGGAACCGTGAATGAAGAGCTGTTAGTCCGGAGCCGGCTGCAGAGCCATTGGTGCGGAGCCGTTGGAGCGGAGCCGGCTCCGGAGTCGTCGGAGCGGAGCTGGCTCCGGAGCCGTTGGTGTGAAGCCGGCTTCGGGAAAAAGTCGGAGCCGGCTCCAGACTAACGGGTTGGTGCGCTCCGAAACGCCCATCACTAGATCACAGGACTGTTCTTGGACGGAAAGGAAACTCGCGTGATGAAACTCTATGAGAAATAAAAAAATAAAATTATTTCTTTTTCATTTCACTAAAATATGAATCAAATTTCCACTTTCGACACAAGTCCAGTAGAAAGTACATAATTAAAATTAGATTTACAATAATTTAACAATTCAACCTAAAACATCGTAATATTGCACGATTGCAATCCAGTTGCAACCAGTCGAATTTTAAACAATCCAGTCCAATTGTAAACAAACCATTCCAATTTGTCTGTCAAAATTTTCATTCATTTTGTTATTGGAAATCGCCCAAAACGGGCTTTTGTCGTAACCTGTATAGAGTCTAATAACCTTGAAGCACACCCATACCAAGAACTGTGTAGGAACCAGGTCAAGTATAGTGGAGCGCCGATTATCTGGGCTCTTCGGGACTCGACCTCGCACGGAAAGTTGAATAACATGGATAATGAGTCAAAGTATTTATTTTACCAAAAAAACTGGTTTGTTTTTGAAAGTAATATTATGTTTTGGTAAAACCTAGCCAGTTTTATTAACTTCATGTTTTTCCGATGAGAATATTTGAAATATGCCATTAATTATAGCTCTGGTTACAGATGCTCTGGTAACAGTTATTTCAAATATCCTCCTCAGTACACAATGTCATCTATGTATTGAACTGTCATTTTTCAACAGCACGGATAAAAGGTACCCGGATAAACGACGCTCCACTGTAATCTAGAACGATTTGACAAGTAGCCAAAAGTTCGTTTCAGCAATTTGACATCTAAGAGCCCTTTTCAAATTTTACGTGTTATTAAAATGATAAAGCGGTCTGGTAATCGCAATAAAATTATTATCTATTTCAAAAAATTTACAGGAAGAGCATGGATAGCTGTAGTAATAATACATTTTTGATTGTATGATGATTTTTCAAGGGCTCTCTGCTCTCAAATGGCATCCAAGATGGCCAAACCAATTTTGGCTAACATTTGATCTCGTTCCTACACTGGCCTTGACCCATACTCACCTCTCGCATATATTTGCGCGGTTTCCGCCCTGCTCCCGAAACCGGTCCTGCTCCCGAAGCCAGTCCTGATCCCGATGCCAGTCCTGATCCCGATGCCAGGCCTGCTCCCGAATACAGACCTGATCCCGATGGCCGTCCTGATACCGATGCCAGTCCTGATACCGAACTCAGTACTGATATCGGTGCCAGTCTTGGTCCCGATTGCTGTCCCGATACCGATCGCTGTTCTTACGTCGATCGCTTTACCGATGTCGATCGCTGTCCTGACGCCGATCCCGGTCCTGATCCGTTCCAATTTACATTCATTTTTTTCGGTCCTGATCCGTTCCAATTTACATTCATTTTTTCGGTCCTGATCCGTTCCAATTTACATTCATTTTTTGCATTTTTTTAATGTTTTGTTTAGGTTTGCTAAAATAATATACAGATATGTATACATGCGCTACGCACTATGATACAAGTGCTGAGTAGGAAAACGGTCGCAAGCGAGCCATCGATGTTACTCCACGCGCGGAGTCAGGTTCCAACGGGAACTCCACTGGAAGCAGGTTCCCACGACCAGGTGTGGTGTCGTATGGTCGGACGGACCGAGGCAACATGATCATAAACGTGGATGACAACGTGACCGGCAAACCTGGCAGCACCGAAAACACCAGCCTAGCTAAATAGCACCGAATCCAGAAGTTAGCTTTAGTCTTAGTTTAGCAATTCGCAAATAAAGATCCCCAGTAATATTTTTTTAAACTTACTCCCGGCAATCGTAAACATAATTATACACATGAATGTTAATTTAATATTACCACGGAAAATAAGTGGTAATTAATACCGTATTTTTACAGTGCCGGCTTTATGCGTGTTTTGTTTTATTTTGTTTGGTTGTGATAATCAAGGTTATTAGACTCCGTACAGGTCCCGCTTGGCAAAGAGTAGCTCATTTTGATGCCTCTCGCTACCCCTGGCCTTAGTTTTGAAGGAATCATGCGACACACTCGCACTCCACTACCCCATCCCATGGAAAAACGCTCCCACCATTGAGGTGTTGACCAAAATTTCGCTGTGTGCATGAGACACACACTCGCACTCCTCCAGCCCTCCACAGCTGAACGCTCCCACCGTTGCGAATTTGCGAGAATTTTTGCTCTGAGCGTGAGACCCTGAAGCGCCAGAGATGACACTATGTGTAAAGACGATCATAATTCGGTATGGTCAAAATGCGTCGTTTGTCGTTTCATTTATCTGGTAATGATGTTTTCACTTCATCAAAATTTTAAACATTAACAACTAGGCTGATAACAATAATTGAAATGTGAATCAGAATAAATTAAATTCATTTGAAGTAAAATGAATTCCATTATACTCTATTTTGATCAAATGATCAACACTTGTACATAGTGCCATTTACTTTGTGTTCTTCACTCTCGCGCTGTGTTGTGATCGTTCGAAACTCATTGCCAGAACGAATGCAAATTTCATTTGGGAAGGATCGGTGCCGGAAGATGCAGTGAAAATTATAAAATGTTTATAGAAAAGTGGTTAAGTAAATCGTGAAAGATGTAAACGCAGGCGCAACTGCAGTTTGTTTTGTTACATGATCTACGGGTAAGTGCATGCATAAGAAGAAGAATATTTCAAATGATGTTTGTTTTTTAACAATCGTATTGCTTTTAATGTTTGTTTATTCTTCTATTATTTGCCATCACACCTAGCTATCTCATTACCAAAGCATCTGATAGCCGATCAAAGAAGGTGAATCGGGCTTACAGAGTCGCCGTTTAAATTCAAATATCTTCGTGATCGGTAAGTTTTAAATAGTCCTAGTTATGTTCACCATTCTAATGCTAGATATATCTTTCATTCCTCAGAAAAACGCATCAAACAACAAGTGTTTTTCTTCCAACAGCACGCGCCATCGGTGGAGCAAGCAGCCAACGTTTTGATCGCCAGTACGCGCCATCAAGAATTGAAATATTCCCGAATAGCTCTGTGAATAAAAAACTGCACATTTACTGTCCGAATTTCCTGGAATTTTTTGATCGGCCTACGCTCGCGGGAATGGTAGGTCCGTTGAGGAGAAGGAAAGAAAGGGTGGGAGCGAGGATTAACCAAAAACGTGGCATTGAGAATGAGGGGAGGTGCGATCAGCGCTCACGCTGGGACACTCACGATGCTTGAAATAAAATGTTAACAAGCATCGATTTCAAGCATGCATGTCGCGCGACATTTTGCCAAGCGGGGTTACGACAAAAGCCCTTACCCCCTTCCCAACCGGCATTATCGCACGATTTTTATGTGTATCTATCATTTTTCTCATTCTAACATTCAGAAAATTTTTCACTCTGTCTTGCTCTTCTGGGTGTTGGTCACTTTTTGCTCGCAACTTGGCTGTGTTTCACCAACCATCCTCATGTTGCATATGGTTCTTCTCTTTCCATCGTTCGAGAGAAACTCTTGTGTCTCGCTTTTCTGGGACTTGTCCAATTTCGCTTGCTACACCAAGCGTTCACGCAAGCGATCTTCTCTCGTCCGCTCTTTGTATCATCTTGCAGGTACTCCCCGATATACGCTATTAATGCGGACCGGCAATAGCGTATCTCGAATATTAGCAAACGTCGAGTTTTCAGTCAAATTATAGCTAATTTTCGTATAATTTTGCTTGAAGTGGTAGGATTAACCACTTAATTAGTTATTTGATCTGATTCAACTGAAGATTACAATTGTACCCCTTTTGAAATGGCTTTTAATATTCGATCAAAAGGGAATTTATTTTGAATTTGATATTCGATGTGTCAAATTAGTACAATTTGCTCAAAGAACTTTCAAATTTAGAAAAAAAGCTTATAGCGAAATCGCGTATATCGAGTATGGCGTATATCGGGGAATACCTGTATAGCCACCAGAGGAAGGCGCTGCTTCGCGTTCACATGAAAATGTGGTAGTGTGAAATCAAGTTTGCAAGCGGTAGGCTACGTCGATGCGTGCCCGTTTTTTTCTCTCGTGAAACCAGTACGGAAAAACTATTTGGTAAGTACAGCTTTTAATAAAGGATTATATCAATCTGTATCAAACTGAATGGTATTAATAATTGGTGATATCAAATCAATTTCGTTTTCTATAGCAAATCGTAACACACGCACAAACGGAAGTGAGCACGGACCACGATAGAAATAATTAATTGGTTGGTAAGTATCATCAGTATCAAATGGAACAGCGGTTTTCAAAATAGATAATATTTCCCTCTTTCACCAGCAGTGCCAAAAACAAAAGGACAGGAGAGGCAGGAACGATCATTCAACGCGTTAGCGCCGGACGAAGGAGAAGCGGCAGGAAGGCAGGAACGATCCTCCAACGTCCTCGCGCTCCAACGTGCTCGCGAAGGCAGGAACGCGCCTGGTAGAGGAGAGGCGGCAGGAAGGTAGGGACGATCATCCAGCACGCTAGCGCAGCACCTGGGAACAGCGAGGGGGAGGCAAGCAGGAATAATTTTTAACGCGTACACACCATTCGACGAAGACAACGCTGGATGAAAGGAAGAACGAGGAGAGAAGGCAGGCAAGACGGGTACGTGTGTATTCCGCACCGGTTTTCGGCAGTGTGAATTGTGTGAGTATGTAAATTTGTATGTGCGAGTAAGAAGGTAAAATAAAGAGCGTAAGCATGTACGGAATCGACAAATGAGAGAAAGAGCTTTGTAGGGAGAATGAAGAGAATGAAAGAAATTGAGAAGGGATGTAGCATACATAAACCAAATGTATGATACACGCTGTCGCACGATTTCAAAAACCTTCTCTATAGTTCTGCTATCGAGAACGATTTGACCGCGCTATAGAGAACACTTTTTCTATACAAAAAAAACCGCTTGCAACGTGACAATGTTGGTTGGGTTCTGACAGAAATCGCGCGACATGTAGGCTTAAACTCGTAGCTTAAACAAAGCTTATTGGCATTCAAAAGTTTAAGCCACGCTGAGTGCCCGCTCACGAGAGGCTTGATCGTTTAAGCTACCGCTATCCATTTAAGCTACGCACTCACCGGCTGTGAGTGCTTTCGCTCACTATTCTCCCCTCTCACCCTTTCTTTCCTCCTTTCTGATCCACAATTGCCCGTTGCTTCGAGCCGTTACGAACTGGATATCTGGATCCTATAACAATATACAGTTTATAAACTCAAAAAGAAAAAAAACACCAGCTATCATCACACTTTACACAACTTACCTGCTAATTTAAACCAATTTAACGCCTTTACGCTTGCGCACACTGACACTATATGTCAATTAAATAAATATTGGTTAACTGCACTTATATGCTCGGTAAGCACAAGCAAATTAAACTGTAATTTATTGAAATAATATTAGTTAAACAGCATAAATCACTCCAGAATTTCACCGAACCAAACCAAGCCAATTTTTGTCAACACTGATATCTGTCAAACAAGGGAGGCGAACCACAGATGAAGAAAACAACTTTTATCACTATGGGACAGCTTCAATACTTGTCCAAATTTTTAGAATAGTTTTGTGTACAACTTTCAATTGCCAGGAAAAAAATATTTAGAATACAACACACATTTATTGAATAATTATTACTCTTAAACTAATTGTAAATTATTGTGTGTTGTATTAAATATCATTAAATTATGCTTATCTGTTTTATTTCTGTTTTGCCAAATAGAACTATGATTCGCCCATAATTTCTTTCGCTCTCTCATCAAATTGAAAATTTTACCAACACCGCAAATGTGGAAGCATTGCGGCATGAAGTAGGTTGGTAAGGCATGGCGGAGTGAGAGCGAGGATCTCACACACAGATGTAACAATAACCCATCATTGCAATGACGGGAGCAATCGGTCATGGGGGGTTGGTGGAGTGCAAGTGTGTCTCTCAAGCTCAGAGCCGATTTTTGCTTAACACCTCAAAGATGGGAGCGCTCAGGGGTGGAGACGTATGGAAGTGTGCGAGTGTGTCGCATGATTGCTCGCAAGTGTAGAACGGGGGTAGCGAGAGACAGAGTGTACAGGCGATTTCTGCCAAGAGGGCCGTAGCAATACCGTAGCAATAGACGATGCGCAATCTCAGATTGCGCATATATTTATCTGTCAAACGGGTCGATTTGATACATTTATCTGTCAAAAAAATTTATATACAGTGGAACGTCGATTATCCGAGCAGCTCGGGACCGGGCGTTTGCCGGTTAATCGATTTGCACGGATAATGGTCCAAGAAATGTCAAATTCATATAAAAATTAAATAATCCCCTAGTTTTAAGATAAATTCACCTTGAATCCATCGAAAAATCGTTAGTAGAATATTATTTTAATTAATAACTACAGTCATTATCCGATATACGCTATCGTACGGGACCGAGCGCAATAGCGTATCTCGAGTTTTCGCGTATAGCGGATTCCTATGGAAAAATTGTCTACACTACCGGATCGAGGGTTGAAAACTATCGACACAGAGTTTTGCATTAAAGTTTTTTGTTATAAAACAGGTATCTTTTGCTCAAATTTAATGCAAAATGCATTAATAACATTAAGGAAATTCAAAAAAACCATCAAATATTTCAAAGAATTAAAATATTTGCAAAAAACACATGGAGCTGTCAAATTTAGAGGAATCGCGTACTGCGAATTCGCGTATATCGAGTATCGCGTACTGCGGATAATTGCTGTATAGGTTTAACAACTGTTCATGAACAAAAATAAATTTCGAATACACCACTAGACACTACAGAGCTGCACAAAAAACTGGTTGCCCACTTGACTATCGCTGCAAATGTTCGCCGTACGTTTGAACAGCTGACACATTTATGCGCACGGTTAAGCCGCCCGCCGGTTAATCCGCCCCCGGATAATCGACGTTCTACTGTATCTCGGACATATAATCTTGAAAATGTATGCGCAATCTTGGCGCAATCTGAAAATGTAGCCCTACCCGCAAATTTCCGTTAAATGCCTTCTAATCGCCTTGTAATCGCCGGCGAATCGAAGGCGATCAGCAGTGCATTTAGCAGTAATTAAATGCCTTTGAAATATGTCAATGAAAAATTTCGCTTTTAATTTGAAATTTTAAATTGCAACTGTCAAAAGAAAACCTTACAAGCGTCTTCAGCTTTGCGCTGTTGTAGTGTTCCCAGATATGTGCGTGAGATTCGATAGCACGATTTACGTGTTATGTTCTCTTGCGTTAAGCTCTGAGCTATTTCACTTTATTAAATATGGTCTGCATTATTCCATTGTTAAAGACCAACCCGTTGAAAGGTATTAATATATCAAACTTATTTCGATAACTCTAGTAAAAGGAGAAATGAGATACATATTTCTCCCATCCTGATTATGAAGGGTAAACATAGTCATTATTGTTTTTAAAAAGGTGTTTTTAAAATTTCGCTTCACATAAATTTGGTTTGTTCTAATTATAGCAAGAAAATATTAATTTAAAAAGAAATAAATACAGAAAAAAGATAATAAAAATTAGGATTCAAACACACGCTTTCTCGGTTCGGAACCAAAAGCGTTGTCACTAGTGATGGGCGTTTCGGAGCGCACCAACGGCTCCGGAGCCGGCTCCGGACTAACGGCTCCGGAGCCGGCTCCGACTTTTTCCCGGAGCCGGCTCCGCTCCGACGGCTCCGGAGCCGGGTCCGCTCCGACGGCTCCGGAGCCGGCTCCGCTCCGACGGCTCCGGAGCCGGCTCCGCACCAACGGCTCCGGAGCCGGCTCCGCACCAACGGCTCCGGAGCCGGCTCCGCACCAACGGCTCCGGAGCCGGCTCCGCATCAACGGCTCCGGATTCATTTATGGAACGGAGGCGTGAGTGTAGAGCCGATAGTCCGGAGCCGGCTACGGAGCCGTTGGTGCGGAGCCGTTGGTGCGGAGCCGGCTCCGGAGCCGTAGGTGGGTGTGGGTGCGGAGTCGGCTCCGGAGCCGTCGGAGTGGAGTCGGCTCCGGAGCCGTCGGAGCGGAGCCGGCTCCGGAGCCGTCGGAGCGGAGCCGGCTCCGGGAAAAAGTCGGAGCCGGCTCCGGAGCCGTTAGTCCGGAGCCGGCTCCGGAGCCGTTGGTGCGCTCCGAAACGCCCATCACTAGTGACAACGCTTTTGGTTCCGAACCGAGAAAGCGTGTGTTTGAATCCTAATTTTTATTATCTTTTTTCTGTATTTATTTCTTTTTAAATTAATATTTTCTTGCTATAATTAGAACAAACCAAATTTATGTCAAGCGAAATTTTAAAAACACCTTTTTAAAAACAATAATGACTATGTTTACCCTTCATAATCAGGATGGGAGAAATATGTATCTCATTTCTCCTTTTACTAGAGTTATCGAAATAAGTTTGATATATTAATACCTTTCAACGGGTTGGTCTTTAACAACCGAATAATGCAGACCATATTTAATAAAGTGAAATAGCTCAGAGCTTAACGCAAGAGAACATAACACGTAAATCGTGCTATCGAATCTCACGCACATATCTGGGAACACTACAACAGCGCAAAGCTGAAGACGCTTGTAAGGTTTTCTTTTGACAGTTGCAATTTAAAATTTCAAATTAAAAGCGAAATTTTTCATTGACATATTTCAAAGGCATTTAATTACTGCTAAATGCACTGCTGATCGCCTTCGATTCGCCGGCGATTACAAGGCGATTAGAAGGCATTTAACGGAAATTTGCGGGTAGGGCTACATTTTCAGATTGCGCCAAGATTGCGCATACATTTTCAAGATTATATGTCCGAGATACAGTAGAACGTCGATTATCCGGGGGCGGATTAACCGGCGGGCGGCTTAACCGTGCGCATAAATGTGTCAGCTGTTCAAACGTACGGCGAACATTTGCAGCGATAGTCAAGTGGGCAACCAGTTTTTTGTGCAGCTCTGTAGTGTCTAGTGGTGTATTCGAAATTTATTTTTGTTCATGAACAGTTGTTAAACCTATACAGCAATTATCCGCAGTACGCGATACTCGATATACGCGAATTCGCAGTACGCGATTCCTCTAAATTTGACAGCTCCATGTGTTTTTTGCAAATATTTTAATTCTTTGAAATATTTGATGGTTTTTTTGAATTTCCTTAATGTTATTAATGCATTTTGCATTAAATTTGAGCAAAAGATACCTGTTTTATAACAAAAAACTTTAATGCAAAACTCTGTGTCGATAGTTTTCAACCCTCGATCCGGTAGTGTAGACAATTTTTCCATAGGAATCCGCTATACGCGAAAACTCGAGATACGCTATTGCGCTCGGTCCCGTACGATAGCGTATATCGGATAATGACTGTAGTTATTAATTAAAATAATATTCTACTAACGATTTTTCGATGGATTCAAGGTGAATTTATCTTAAAACTAGGGGATTATTTAATTTTTATATGAATTTGACATTTCTTGGACCATTATCCGTGCAAATCGATTAACCGGCAAACGCCCGGTCCCGAGCTGCCCGGATAATCGACGTTCCACTGTATATAAATTTTTTTGACAGATAAATGTATCAAATCGACCCGTTTGACAGATAAATATATGCGCAATCTGAGATTGCGCATCGTCTATTGCTACGGTATTGCTACGGCCCTCTTGGCAGAAATCGCCTGTACACTCTGTCTCTCGCTACCCCCGTTCTACACTTGCGAGCAATCATGCGACACACTCGCACACTTCCATACGTCTCCACCCCTGAGCGCTCCCATCTTTGAGGTGTTAAGCAAAAATCGGCTCTGAGCTTGAGAGACACACTTGCACTCCACCAACCCCCCATGACCGATTGCTCCCGTCATTGCAATGATGGGTTATTGTTACATCTGTGTGTGAGATCCTCGCTCTCACTCCGCCATGCCTTACCAACCTACTTCATGCCGCAATGCTTCCACATTTGCGGTGTTGGTAAAATTTTCAATTTGATGAGAGAGCGAAAGAAATTATGGGCGAATCATAGTTCTATTTGGCAAAACAGAAATAAAACAGATAAGCATAATTTAATGATATTTAATACAACACACAATAATTTACAATTAGTTTAAGAGTAATAATTATTCAATAAATGTGTGTTGTATTCTAAATATTTTTTTCCTGGCAATTGAAAGTTGTACACAAAACTATTCTAAAAATTTGGACAAGTATTGAAGCTGTCCCATAGTGATAAAAGTTGTTTTCTTCATCTGTGGTTCGCCTCCCTTGTTTGACAGATATCAGTGTTGACAAAAATTGGCTTGGTTTGGTTCGGTGAAATTCTGGAGTGATTTATGCTGTTTAACTAATATTATTTCAATAAATTACAGTTTAATTTGCTTGTGCTTACCGAGCATATAAGTGCAGTTAACCAATATTTATTTAATTGACATATAGTGTCAGTGTGCGCAAGCGTAAAGGCGTTAAATTGGTTTAAATTAGCAGGTAAGTTGTGTAAAGTGTGATGATAGCTGGTGTTTTTTTTCTTTTTGAGTTTATAAACTGTATATTGTTATAGGATCCAGATATCCAGTTCGTAACGGCTCGAAGCAACGGGCAATTGTGGATCAGAAAGGAGGAAAGAAAGGGTGAGAGGGGAGAATAGTGAGCGAAAGCACTCACAGCCGGTGAGTGCGTAGCTTAAATGGATAGCGGTAGCTTAAACGATCAAGCCTCTCGTGAGCGGGCACTCAGCGTGGCTTAAACTTTTGAATGCCAATAAGCTTTGTTTAAGCTACGAGTTTAAGCCTACATGTCGCGCGATTTCTGTCAGAAGGGGGTAAGGGCTTTTGTCGTAACCCCGCTTGGCAAAATGTCGCGCGACATGCATGCTTGAAATCGATGCTTGTTAACATTTTATTTCAAGCATCGTGAGTGTCCCAGCGTGAGCGCTGATCGCACCTCCCCTCATTCTCAATGCCACGTTTTTGGTTAATCCTCGCTCCCACCCTTTCTTTCCTTCTCCTCAACGGACCTACCATTCCCGCGAGCGTAGGCCGATCAAAAAATTCCAGGAAATTCGGACAGTAAATGTGCAGTTTTTTATTCACAGAGCTATTCGGGAATATTTCAATTCTTGATGGCGCGTACTGGCGATCAAAACGTTGGCTGCTTGCTCCACCGATGGCGCGTGCTGTTGGAAGAAAAACACTTGTTGTTTGATGCGTTTTTCTGAGGAATGAAAGATATATCTAGCATTAGAATGGTGAACATAACTAGGACTATTTAAAACTTACCGATCACGAAGATATTTGAATTTAAACGGCGACTCTGTAAGCCCGATTCACCTTCTTTGATCGGCTATCAGATGCTTTGGTAATGAGATAGCTAGGTGTGATGGCAAATAATAGAAGAATAAACAAACATTAAAAGCAATACGATTGTTAAAAAACAAACATCATTTGAAATATTCTTCTTCTTATGCATGCACTTACCCGTAGATCATGTAACAAAACCAACTGCAGTTGCGCCTGCGTTTACATCTTTCACGATTTACTTAACCACTTTTCTATAAACATTTTATAATTTTCACTGCATCTTCCGGCACCGATCCTTCCCAAATGAAATTTGCATTCGTTCTGGCAATGAGTTTCGAACGATCACAACACAGCGCGAGAGTGAAGAACACAAAGTAAATGGCACTATGTACAAGTGTTGATCATTTGATCAAAATAGAGTATAATGGAATTCATTTTACTTCAAATGAATTTAATTTATTCTGATTCACATTTCAATTATATATATATATATATATATATATATATATATATATATATATATATATATATATATATATATATATATATATATATATATATATATATTATATATATATATATATATATATATATATATATATATATATATATATATATATATATATATATATATATATATATATATATATATATATATATATATAATGTTTTTAATATTAATTTTCCAAACTGATAAAAACTTTTTATTGGGAATAGATAACAAAACATTTTCAAAATGTTACATACCTCTAAGTTCAATTCACTTCAATCATTTAAAGCAAAATTTAAAGCAAAACGTTACATTGAAAACAACATTCGTTCCAAATCCGCAGCGCAAAACCTCGCGGATTTCTCCTCATACAAAAGGGAACGTTCGACCCCGCCAGGTAGAACTCATTCTTTCGCGCGCTTCTTACGGTCTCTCAATGGTACGTTATATTGTATTTTTGATGCAGTACAAATGTTACACGCGTTTTCTTTATTCAGTTCCTTGTATGCATGACATTTCATTCGTTCCCTTCCTGTTTCGAGCAGTGCTGCTCGTTCGAGCAGTCGCAGAGCTGCCAACATGCCATAGCTGTCAATGTTGTATATAACAGCTCTTCCCCCGGAAATAAAGCACCTACTTCCGCTCTGCTACAGATCCAATCGTTGAGGAGGTTTGATGGTTCTTGTTGATCGACGAAGTCCAGAATCCGCTGTCAAGCCTGACGAACCGGAAGTCCCCTCAAAGGTGGCACACTCAGTAGATGTCGACGACTGGATCACCTTTGAACGCACAGGGACAGTTTGTATAGTCGGATGTGCAGAGTCAGAAACGTTGGTTGTTGAAGACTGTGTGTCCGTTAACGGGGTCTGGGTCGAGGGTAAGTCAGAGGTCACAGTCAAGTCTTCAGTGTGGCTATTGGGCTCTTCTGCGCGCAATAAAATTGAATCCTCGGTAGATATGGGAAGATTATCGCCCACACTACGCAGTTGATCAATGTGCCGTTTCCAAATTCGACCGTCTCCAAGTTGTACTAAATAATGTAATTTACCCAACCGTTCTTTTATAGTGCCGAAGCTCCACTTGTTGTTATGTAGGTATTCTCGAGCAGCAACTTTTGAGCCAACTGTCAACTCTCGAATTTTATTCTGAATTTCACTCCTCTCAGGGTCATCCGATGGAATCATAAGATCCAATCTTGAACGAATCTGTCGACCAAACACCATCATTGAAGGAGAGAAACCAGTGGCAGGATTAATCATTTTGCGATAGTTTAAAAGGATATTGCATATTTCACTATGGACTTGAGAACGATCGCAATTTAAAGATTTTAATTTGGACTTCATTGTTTGTACGAACCGTTCAGCTTGTCCATTAGTGGCCGGATGGTATGGAGCAATAAGCTTATGTACTATTCCATTTAGTTTTAAAAATTTTGTAAAATCAGCTGAAGTGAATTGGGGCCCATTGTCACTAACAAACACAGATGGGATTCCAAAAGTACTGAAAAACTCCCTGCACACTCGTATTGTTGTGTCAGTAGTTGTGTTGTTTACTACATAAACCGAAGGCCACTTAGAATAGGCATCGATTAAAATCAGATAGTAATATCCCATAAACGGTCCTGCGTAATCTGCGTGAACTCTTTGAAATGGTTCATTTGGAGTATTCCAACAGTGGAATGATGTTTTAGGAGGATTAGCTTTCGACACTTGGCAGGATTGACAATCCTTAACCACATTTTCGATGTCTTTATCAATGCCCTCCCACCAACAATAGCTCCTGGCTAGAGACTTAATTCTGCAAATCCCGAAATGTGTCGAGTAAAGTTCTTTTAAAACATTTTTACGTAGAGCAGGAGGTACATAAACACGAGTACCGCGGAGTAAGCAATCCTTCTGTAAACTAAATTCATTCTGATCTATGCCAAATCGGAATTTAGCATCAATGCTCTTTCCCATTCTTAAGGCTCGAAGCAATTCACGGACAGTATCGTCTGCAATTGTAGCTGAACCTAACTCATCAACAGTGAGGGGTAATGTTTCGATGGCATTGACTTCAATAAAATCAGGTTCTTCTATTTCATTCATGGGATCAGTCGTGCATGTCGGTAACCGAGACATGGCGTCGGCATTGCAGTGTTCTGATGAACGACGATGTAGCACGATGTAATCATAACCTTGAAGAAATGCTGCATAATGCTGCATACGTATAGTTGACATAGTAGGAAGTCCCTTAGTTTCCGAGAATATTTGACTGATCGGTTTGTTATCGGTTATTAAAATAAATCTACGACCATAAAGGTATTGATGAAATTTTCGAATACCAAAAATGATCGAGTACGCTTCTTTATCGATTTGCGAACACTTTTGTTGTGTTCTATTGAGAGTTTGGGACGCGTATTGAATTGGCCGTTCCGTACCATCTGGGTATTGATGACTAAGGACCGCTCCCACTCCGTAAGGCGAAGCGTCCGTTGCTAAAGTCACTGGTAGTGAAGGATCATAATGAACGAGAAATCGATCAGATTGCATTTCTTTTTTAACGGCTTTAAATGAACTTTCGCATTCCTTTGTCCATTGGAATGGAACATCTTCTTTTAATAAGTTATTAAGTGGGTATAAAGTCGTGCTAAGATTTGGAAAGAATCTTCCATAATAGTTTATCAAACCTAAGTATGATCGTACTTGATCCCTGTTCTTAGGAATGGGCATATTCTGAATAGCGTCTATTTTATTACGATCTTTGTGAATGCCATCTTTATCAACCATATAGCCGCAATACTCGATTTGCTTGGCGAAAAAATCGCATTTATCCCTATTCACTCGCAAATTGTACTTGTCCAACCTTTGCAATACCGATTCCAGCCTCTGTAAGTGGGTTTCACTATCTGGCCCAGTAACACGGATATCATCTGTAAAAACTGTCACTCCTTCTATTCCTTGTAACACCTCCTCCATCAGACGCTGGAAAATAGCTGGGGCAGACGCAACACCATACATGAGCCTTGATGGCTGGAACAATCCTCTATGTGCACTAAGGGTGAGAAATTTTCTATCCTCTGGTCGTACTTCAAGTTGTAAGTATGCTTGGGATAGATCTATTTTAGAGAATGTCTTACCCCCAGCGACAGTCACAAAAAGTTCCTCAATTGTAGGGAGAGGGTGCTCATCCACCATTAAATTTGGGTTTAAGGTGATTTTATAGTCTCCGCATAACCGTACCTTACCACCAGCTTTTTTTACCACAACGACAGGAGTCGCCCACTCAGAATGGTCTACGCGCTCCCATACACCATCATTTACAAATTGATTAATTTCTTTATCAACTGCATCACGAAGCGCAAACGGCACCTGTCTTGTAGAGTTGTGCCTCAAGTACCAGAACTGTACGATTCATTCAATTCATCCTAAAGAATGAACGATCTACGTTCATCTAATCAACGTTCATCGATTCTTTAAAAATCATAATGCACTGAGTTGGTCACCAAAATAACGTCCTAAAGAACGCCGCCAAAATAATGAACGTTATAGTACGCCAGGTCGTTCATTTTCCCCATACAAATATGAACGTGAACCGTATGACCAGGACGTTCACGAAAAGAACGACCTATCCGTCGAAATAAAGAACGTCCTAGTACGCTAGGTCGTTCATTCCCGTCATACAAATATAGGCGTGAACCGTAATACCAGGACCATGTAATGAACGTCCTACACGTCGAAATGAAGAACGTCCTAGTACACCAGGTCGTTCATTTTCCTCATACAAATATGAACGTGAACCGTATGACCAGGACATTCACGAAAAGAACGAACTATCCGGCGAAATAAAGAACGTCCTAGTACGCTAGGTCTTCCATTCCCGCCATACAAATATGAATGTGAACCGTTATACCAGTACGTTCATGAAAAGAACGTCCTACCAATCGTATCTTCCTGGTCTGCCTAATAATTTTCAAGATGCAAAACAATTTACAATTTGCAAAACAATAAAACAATTATTTTCTTCAACTGAAATGAACGAATGAATCGCGATTCACGTTCAGTTCATCTGAATGAAAGAACTAGTACGTTCACGTTCATGGAAATGAACCGAATTGCCCAAGCCTACTGTCTTGCTTTAATATACACGGGTTTTGTATGTTCCCGTACTGTTAGTGAAGCTTGAATTCCTTTTACTTTTCCAATTTCCTTACTGAATACTGATGGATATTTCTGAAGTAAGGCATTTAATGCACTGTACTTGCATTCATCATCCCTATCGCAGTATGAAACAGTGTGTGTGCCAGATTTGAAAATGCGATTAAAATCTAAATTTAATGCACGTAACCAATCACGTCCCAGCAAGGGGTGTTTGTTGGACTTCGTTACATACAGTGGCAATACGAGTTTTCTTCCCTCTACCACTACTGTGACCAATAATTTTCCCAACACATTTATGTCATTGTCCGAATAGCTTACTAGTCTTAAGTCCGTTTGCAAAATTTCTATGTCTTTGAGATGTTTTTGTTTGTCCTTTATGTTTATCAATGATACCGGCGATCCAGTGTCGACCTCGAATGTTAGTACACCTTGACCGACCCTCAGATTCAACAAAAACTTACCAGCATGATTCTGGACCGTGCTCACATGAAGAACATCCTTTGGGTCGTTTTCCTCCAAATAATGTGTGTTCTCCTGACGCCTGTTGTTGTGGCGAGACAAACACACTTTTTGTAGATGTCCTCTTTTCCCACAAGCGCTGCAAACCGTTTGCTTGTGCTGGCATCTATTAGCCATGTGATTTGTATCGCCGCATCTGTAGCACTTTCGCTGTTGACCGTTGTTTGTCGATGATATTTTCTTTGTATTGGCCGTAACTTGTTGCACTTCACATTTCGGGCTGGTTCCATGCATTTCCTCGGTCCCACGCAATGACATTTCCATTCCAAACGCAATGTCCTTGGCTTTGGATAGTGTAAGATCGCGTACTTCCAGCAATCGTGACTGTATTCCACGATTCCGAATGCCAAAGACAAATTGATTTCTCAGCGCTTTGTCTAAGTTCGAATCAAAATTGCAGCTTTTAGCCAGCTTCTCTAACTCCATTAAGTATTCGCTCAATGATTCGTTCTCCAATTGCTTACGGCTAGTAAACTTGAAGTTTTCTAGGATTTCTAGCGGTGCAGGGTTGAAGTGATTTCTCAGGAGTGCAACGATTTTGTCGAATGACTTCGTGTAGGGATCGGCGTTTTGCAGCTTGTTGCATAATACGTCGTACGTAGGGCCGCCCATGTAATGTAGAAGGTAGTCCTTTTTATCGCCATCTCCAATTTGGTTGATTCTAAACCAAATTTTTAGCCGTTCCATCCATCTATCGAACGATGATGACACGGGGTTGAAAGGCTCGAACACACACATATTAGCCATTTTTGCGTTGGTACCGGAAGAAGAAGAAGCAGTAGGTGTGGAAGATCCAGCGCTCGCCACGGTTTGTGGTTGCATCGATATACAAGCAGTAGCAGTCACAGCAACAGTAAGAGTAGTAGGAGCAGCAGTAGTATCTCCGGTAGTAGCAAAAAAATGGTAGCAGCTCGTCCCGTAATCAATCCAGCTGACGCTCCGGCAGCAGTAGCAACGCCAGACGTAGTACCGCCAACAGCATCAAAATTCACCGTATTCGTAGCACCGATAGAAGTAATAACGGTAAATGCTCCTTCTCACCAACGTAGGGAACTGTTTAAGTAACTGAAAACGTATAATTCCCTTTTCTCGTCGCCAAATTATTGTATTTTTGATGCAGTACAAATGTTACACGCGTTTTCTTTATTCAGTTCCTTGTATGCATGACATTTCATTCGCTCCCTTCCTGTTTCGAGCAGTGCTGCTCGTTCGAGCAGTCGCAGAGCTGCCAACATGCCATAGCTGTCAATGTTGTATATAACACGTTATTTCAAAATTGAGCGCCAAATGAGCGCCTTCTGACAACCGCGGCGAATGGATCTCGTCGTTCGAAGCCCATACTCGCCCCGACAGTGTTATCTTACGAGTTTCCTTTCCGTCCAACAACAGTTCAGTATCTATGAATGAATTGAATATGAATATGAATATGAATATGAATATGAATATGAATACGAATATGAATATGAATATGAATATGAATATGAATATGAATATGAATATGAATATGAATATGAATATGAAAATGAATATGAATATGAATATGAATATGAATATGAATATGAATATGAATATGAATATGAATATGAACTAAGGAGCTTGCGCTGCAGTCTACTATTTGGCCAGTTTGACTTACTGTTCGGGAGTTTGTTGCTCGTGGCCTACCAAAGCAACGTGTACATGAAAGGGCTCGATTTGACCCTTCTGAGCTTATTTCGCATCGTACAAATAATGAAAATTGCTCTTCAGCTGTGCCAAAAACTACCGCTCATCCGGATCATTTTTTGGAACATCGATCGCCACCCCCACAGCGCGTGATTCTATCACCATCCCAGATGACCGAGATCCTAGAGGCTATTCAACTGGAGTTTCCTCCCACACCGCCTCAGTTATCACCGGGGGTGGGGCTTCAATCACAATCCAATCTCAGCAACACGAACCGCTCACCACAGATCAGCCCGTTTGCCAAACGGATAGCTCACAATTAATAGACCCATTTGTGATATATTACCAAAATGTTCGAGCCCTTCGCACCAAATACAATGAATTGCGCCTTTCTGCGAATGAATCAGGGTTTGAAATGCTTGCCCTTACTGAAACCTGGTTAAATGAATCGATTCCATCCAACATGGTCCTTGATAGTGATGCCTACAACATATACCGCTGTGATCGAAGCAGGTTAAACAACGAACGTTCGCGTGGGGGTGGTGTGCTACTTGCATGTTCCGTTCGATATCCTTCTGTGGCACTTAACATTAATCAACCCACGCTTGAAGCTTTATGTATACGTGTTTCTTTTTCTAAGTTTCGTCTTTATGTGGGGATTATTTATGTGCCACCGTATTTGAGCAGCGACCGCAACTATTTGGAATCCCTTTCTGCTTTCATCAGTGATGCATACATGCAAATGAAACCGAATGATCATCTTATCCTTCTGGGTGACTTCAATCAACCTGCGTTAGAGTGGTCGCTTTCTACCGCAGTAAGGCCAGATTCATCTTCAGCTATAAGACATTATGTGCCACATATTTCTTCGAATACATCCAGTTCCTGCTTTTTGGATATGTTAAACCTGCATGAACTCTATCAGCTGAACGGGGTGCATAACCATTTAAATCATTATTTGGACCTGGTGCTCTCCAACTCTGCTGCAGCTGCTTGTTGTTCTGTGTATCCTGCTTCGTCACTGCTCCTGCCCCAGGATGCCCATCATCCTGCTCTAGAAATTGCGTTACCGTCTTCTTTATTTAGGGCTAGTAGGGTTATGAATGTATTACCTTCTGCTCCTAATTCATTGAGAGTTCGTTATAATTTTCGGCTCACAGACTATCGTAAACTTAATTCAATTCTATCTCATTGCGACTGGTCTTTTTTTTATCAATGTACATCGGTCGACGAGGCTGTCCAATCGTTTAATGCTTTGTTAACCTCTGCACTCCTTTCATGTACACCTATTTTTCGTTCCCCTCCTAATCCTCCCTGGTCCAATCGTACTCTTCGCAACCTGAAAAAGGATAGAATGAAATATCTTAGGAGGTATCGTCTGAACCGATCTGCTTTCAACTTTCGTTGATTTAAGTACGCTGCCTCTGCGCATCGACTATACAACAGGGCTTGTTTTGAGGCCTATTCGAGTAGACTGCAATCGCGTTTCCGTTCTGATCCAGCATCCTTCTGGCAATTTGTTAGGATTCGAAGAGGGTGCAATACGTTACCTAATGAAATGGTACTTGATTCTCGAACTGCCTCTACGCCTGTTGAGATCTGTGAGCTATTCTCTGCACATTTTTCCCAAATGTTTGAGCCACCGGTTAGTGACCCTTACCTTATTGAGGGTGGGCTACTCTACACGCCAGAGAACTTAATTAATCCATCCCATATTTCGGTTAGCTCTGAAACAGTTGTACAGGTGTTATTTGGGTTGAAACGTTCTTTTACTCCTGGTCCAGATGGCATTCCTGCCTCTGTTTTAATAAACTGTAAGGACGTGCTTGCTCCACACCTTGCTAAAATTTTCAACCTTTCACTTTCTCTTGGGGTTTTTCCTGCTCTTTGGAAATCCTGTTGGCTTTTTCCGGTACACAAAAAGGGATGCCGTAGCATTGTTTCTAATTATCGTGGGATAACCCAAACTTGCGCCACAGCCAAAACTTTTGAGCTATGTATCCTTCCAACCATACTTCATAGTTGTAGTTCAGCTATTAGCCCTAAACAGCATGGGTTTATGCCTGGTAGGTCTACTTCAACTAATCTCATGTCTTTTATTTCCAATATTTTTAGATCTTTTGAGGCCGGTACCCAACTTGATGCAATATACACCGACTTTCATGCTGCTTTTGATAGTTTGCCTCACTCTTTATTATTAGCTAAATTGTCTAAACTTGGTTTTGGTGATGGCATTATTAGCTGGCTGTCCTCATATTTAAGTAATCGATCATGCAGGGTTAAAACCGGGTCGTACTTATCTGAGGAGTTTTTTTGTACGTCAGGTGTCCCTCAGGGTTGTGTGCTAAGTCCACTTCTGTTTTCTTTGTTCATCAATGATGTTTGTAGTGTTTTACCTCCTGATGGTCATCTCCTTTATGCGGATGATATCAAAATCTTTTTACCTGTGTCTTCTTCTTCTGATTGTCTGAGACTTCAGCATTACCTCAATGCATTTGCTCATTGGTGTTCATCCAATTTACTTCGCCTGTGTCCCGAAAAATGTTCTGTTATTTCTTTCTCTCACTCTCTTTCTCCTATTTTATTTAACTATACTCTCTCTAGCGCTTCCCTCTCTCGTGTTATGTCCATCCGTGACCTTGGTATTATACTTGACTGTCGTCTTAACTTTAAACTGCAGCTTGATGAGGTGCTACTAAAAGCAAATCGAACCCTTGGGTTTATCTTACGTTTTACCTCTATTTTTAGAGATCAAAGCATCCTAAGAATCCTTTATTGTGCTTTGGTAAGGCCTATTCTTGAATATGCAAGTATCATCTGGAATCCTCCCACTATTGATGGCTGTTCGAGAATTGAAAGCATTCAGCGCCTCTTTACCAGGATTGCCTTTCGTCGTTTGTTCGGTGCTGCCTCACTACCTCCCTATGAAACGCGATTGCAGTTATTCAATCTTCACTCCTTAAGCTTCCGCCGCCAAGTGTTTCAGGCTTGTTTTATTGGTGGCTTATTACTTTCTGCTACTGATGCTCCTGATTTACTCTCGTCCATCTCGCTGTATGTTCCCTCTCGTTCTCTTCGTCCACGTGATCCTCTGTCAATTGAAACACGTCATACTCTTTATACTTTCAATGACCCTCTTCTGTCCTGTTTCAGGTTGTTTAACCACTTTTACTATCTCTTTGATTTCGACTCCTCTCTTAACTCTTTCCGTAACCGTATTTTTTCTTCTAATTCCCTTTAATTTTTCTCCTTAGTTTTCTATTACTCTCTTTTTTTTTTGTTTTTGTTAAGTTTATGATAGTCTCTACGCTCTACTCTTGTTTTTTTTTCTTTTCTTTTTTGCTAGGTCAAGACTAGGTTAGTTAGGCTTAGTTTTTCATGAATTATTTTGTTTATTTGTTAGTATTAAATTAGTTTTAAGTCTATTATATTTAGCCTTGATGGCGGATATTGTATGAAATAAATGAAATGAAAAATGAAATGAATATGAATATGAATATGAATATGAATATGAATATGAATATGAATATGAATATGAATATGAATATGAATATGAATATGAATATGAATATGAATATGAATATGAATATGAATATGAATATGAATATGAATATGAATATGAATATGAATATGAATATGAATATGAATATGAATATGAATATGAATATGAATATGAATATGAATATGAATATGAATATGAATATGAATATGAATATGAATATGAATATGAATATGAATATGAATATGAATATGAATATGAATATGAATATGAATATGAATATGAATATGAATATGAATATGAATATGAATATGAATATGAATATGAATATGAATATGAATATGAATATGAATATGAATATGAATATGAATATGAATATGAATATGAATATGAATATGAATATGAATATGAATATGAATATGAATATGAATATGAATATGAATATGAATATGAATATGAATATGAATATGAATATGAATATGAATATGAATATGAATATGAATATGAATATGAATATGAATATGAATATGAATATGAATATGAATATGAATATGAATATGAATATGAATATGAATATGAATATGAATATGAATATGAATATGAATATGAATATGAATATGAATATGAATATGAATATGAATATGAATATGAATATGAATATGAATATGAATATGAATATGAATATGAATATGAATATGAATATGAATATGAATATGAATATGAATATGAATATGAATATGAATATGAATATGAATATGAATATGAATATGAATATGAATATGAATATGAATATGAATATGAATATGAATATGAATATGAATATGAATATGAATATGAATATGAATATGAATATGAATATGAAAATGAATATGAATATGAATATGAATATGAATATGAATATGAATATGAATACCCAAACAGCCAGCTCGTACTTTATAGCTGATTTAGGGCTGTTTAACGAAAAATCGTTCCGATGATGGTGGAACTTTCAAGCTTGTTAAGAACGTGTACCGAACTTGGTGGAACTTCATAGCTTTTCAATGCATGACATCGGTACAAGGTGGGTCTTGTCCAAGGATAATGTATTTAGAAGGTTGATTTTTATCGCTTTTGCTGGGCGACATTGTGGGGGACATCTGTCACTCTCTGCATACAAATTTCATTACCCCGCACCAGTCCTCCCCGATTTTTATACCGAAGCCCACGGAAGAGAAATGTCAAGTCGAGAAATGTCATTTTGCTCTGAACAACTTCACCTTGTCATTTATAACACCTTGGTCTTGTCGAAATGTCAAAGACAGACGCCGCCAATCATCTCATTGCAGCTGTACAAGTTAGATTAGTTCTTTGAAGAAGGGATTTTGAAGGAATTGATTGTGATTGTACAGTAAATTGTGATACGTTTCGTGTAATTTATTAATATTAAGGATTTAAAAATATACACATGTACACAAACAAAACAAATCCTGTTGTTTATTTCATCGATGACGCTTGCTTGAAAATAAAACACAAAGAAAAATAATCCCCGGCACCGTAGCTTATGGAAGCTGCTTAGGCGCTATTTAGAAGGACCGCCTGGAACTTTGATGCTGTTTATCTACTGCAAAAGGCGAATTAGAGCAGCGATCTTTAGCGTGCCAAAATGAGCTGCTTAATCAATTCTGGCTATTTAGGGAATCGGCATGGAGCCTCGCCGCTTCCCACACATCGCAGTAGGGTCGCGTTCAGGACTGCATAATTTCTAACCCTTTTTAACAATGCTGCTGCTAGACGGCATAAACCCTCGTCCCCAGAAACTGTGACTGCAATTTCAATCCTGGAGAACAAACGGAACTGGGTAAACAATGCGATGATATCCTTGGCAAAACAGCAGAACTTACTCAGCATTGAACAGGTCAACAAGGAAGTCGTATTCTATTAACGATGGAACGTGGTAGGATAAAGAAAACTTGAAGCGTTAGTTTCAGCTTCTGCAATCTTATTTATGTTGTTTATGACAAGCAACAGCTGACCGGCGTCGACATAATGATGTTGAAAAAATCCATTTTAATCGCTAAAATGAGGTCAAAAAAGTTTCTTTTACTTTTTAATAATATTTCTTGGAACGCTCGATTAAACAAAAATTTCGCGTGAGACAAAAAACTGTTAATAACATTGAGCTAATTTTGGTCGCGCGAGATGCTTTGTGCGCGACATATTCGCGTTATGTCTATTTGAACGGTGAAAGAGCTTTGACCGTTCAAATAGACACACAGCGACAACGTCACGCGGGACACAAAGTAGCTCAATTTTGCAAACAGAGCGACTCGTTGCGCGCGACTATTTTGCTTCATCCGAAATTATCGTATTATCTAGTTTTTTACAAGCCAGATTAATTCCAAACGCAAAAAAATAGATTTGAACACATTTTAACCTATTTTTGTGTGATTTCAAATAAAAAACAAGTTGGTTGACTGAGTCCAATGAGCTACTTTTATCGACATAGAGTGAAGTTTTGAGCTATTTTTCGCCGCGCGCGACGTTGTCGCTTGATGTCTATTTGAACGGTGAAGCAAGGTGGAATATAGAGGAGGTGTCTTCTTTGCGTTTGGCATGTTGCCATTTTGAGATTCAGTTTGACAACAGCCGTCGATATTTGTTTACAGGCAGCAGCTGCATTACGGCCAAGCTACACGCACCGGGCTACATCGGACGATGCCATAAAACGTAGGACCGCAGACAAGAGATTCGCGTCGGGCCGGGCCGTGTCGGATCACAGCGGGCCGATTTTGTATGAGATTTGACAGTTGGCTTAAACGGATTTATGGCATCGTCCGATGCAAGGTGGATTAAAAATATCAGGTGGTGGATTAGGGCCTTTGGGGGGTCGCCATAGTTGAGGGACTTTACGTCATTTTAGAACCGTTAACCATTGGTTTCCGCACACAAAGCTTAGCAAACAGAACAGATTTCTTTGTTATTATGTGTATTTTTGTGTGTCTATTGATTTTATCGAAAAAATGAGATATATTAACAAAAGATTTGATGATTTTTTTATGCACGAAATTTAAAATCATGTGAGTATAAGTTCTAAACTCACGTAAATTGTCCATGCGGCTCGTAGATAATGAGGAATCAATGAGAAAATTGAAAAAAATAATGATTTCTTAGTTTTTATCATCAAAAATCTCGAAAACACAATGAATTATAAAATAAATTCATGGAATAAAACAAAATAACACACTTTAATCCATGTTTTAATGTTTAATAAGAACTCGCAAAGTCCAAAATATATTTTTGAAGAATATTGAATCGAAAAAATGGGGTAGATAAATTATTTGAACAAATTTAATTAATGTAAACAAAGTTTGAATCCTGGGGACCTTACGTCAAGTGACGAATTGTCAAAATGCACTAGAGTCCACCACCTGATATTTTTAAATCCACCTTGGTCCGATGTCGTCCGGTACGTGTAGCTTGACCGTTATAAAGCTACGACTAGATGATAACTACTTGTATGCGGCTACAAATGACAGCTACCAATTTCTTTTGTTCTTAATGTCAAATGTAGTTGCGGAATGTAGCTATCGTTTGGGAGCCCAGCTACGCTAGTTTAGTTTGCTGTCATACTGCGCTTGTCATTTATGGTTGATTTGTGTTTATACTTGTAGCGATTGATTGGTTTGTGTTTTGCTCCATATGTTTTATTGTGTTGTTAAGGACGACAATAAAATTGATCAAACTCAACTTCTACCAGCTATTGCTTCTGAAGTGGCTACCTTAATGATGCTTCTTATTGAAGAGGAGGAAGAAGAAAATCAACAGGAAATCGAAAGGCGCTGCTGGATGACCGATATCTTCCTGGAGCGGGAAAGTGTGTGGAGCCGGTTGTTTGGCTTCGTGCAATTTCTTTTTTGGTGCGTCTGTAGGTGTTCATCAGGTTTTTCCATTTTTCCTGGGCGTCCTCTGGTTTTTCGTCTAGTGCTGCTCCAATTTCTCGCCAAGCCTGGTGGCGTATTTCGTGGTTTTTATACTGCCGCTCGGAATCCTTCCACAGACATGGATATGTTCCAACCAGCTGGATCAGGTGCAATACCTTTTCCGTTGCTTGTGTTGGCTAAAAACAAAGGAATTATAGGACAATAATCATTATTTATTTGGGAGAACAAATATACTTAAGTTTTTTTTTATTTTTATATGAACCAATTAGTGTTTCCATGTCGAATTAATCTGTCGATGGTATCTTTGACCGGCGTACCAAATACAGTAGAACGTCGATTATCCGGGGACGGATTAACCGGTGGGCGGCTTAACCGTGCGCATAAATCTGACAGCTGTTCATACGTACGGCGAAAGTTTGCAGCGATAGTCAATTGGGTAACCAGTTTCTTGTGCAGCTCTGTAGTGTCTAGGGGTAGGGTAAATGTACCTATAGTGGTGGTAGTACCAATAGTGGTGCTATTGCTCTAAAATGCGGTTCATAGGGCAAATTAAAAGTAATTAAGTTATTTAAGTTAGTGTTAAATGTTCTTTAGCCTTTTACAAAGGGTTTAAAATTTAAATGAGGCCATTCCGTTACTTAGTGATCGAAAAATCCATTATTTTGTGAAATGGGTCAACATTTTTCCAAAATCCTTAGGATTTCATAACGAAACTCATTTTTCTGTTAACGATCTAAACGACCACATAACCACGCAATTATTAGTTTTTCAACATAACTGTTATGTAATGTTATTGTTTTACTAAAATTATTTGCCTTTTTACCATATTTATGCATTTTTAAGTGTTTTTTTACCATTGTGCCATTATAGGTACACAAAACAGGCATGTTCCTATAGTGGTTATAGTTATAAAATCAATAAATACAGGTCGTTTTAGATTTTTTCGAAAAAAATTTTGGCATGAGGTACTGTTTTCACTAAAATAAGCAACAGAAATGATTTTTACGTAGGTAATTTACCAAAAACAGGCCAAAATTCGCTTATCTGGCTGAATGATAAATTGACTTCAAATCAAGCACACTCTTCCGGGTGTAGGTTGACGACAGGTGTGATGCAGTACTTTAGTGAATAGTTTCATCAAGCAAATTTATACATTTTTTACGATCAAATTCCGCAAGAAACTAACATTATGGCAGTAATCGTTGCTATTCATACGAAAACAGCTTCGAAACTAAGTTTCATTAATATTATACACCGTTTTTGATGCATCTTTGTTTACCACCACTATAGGAACACAATACGACGACTATAGGAACCATACCACCATTATAGGTACAACGAAGCAATCACAAAAATATGTAATTTTTCGTAAATTTGATGTGTTTCATGGTAAAAATGGTTGTGATTGCGAAGATAAAACATATTCCAATTGCTATGTGTTAAAATAATCAGAAATTGTCGTTCCTGACACTTTAAATCCAATAAAACACATCGGTACCACTACAAATTGCACCACTATTGGTACATTTACCCTATTTTCGAAATTCATTTTTGTTCATGAACAGTTGTTAAACCTACAGTTATTGATTAAAATAATATTCTACTAACGATTAATCGATTGATTCTAGGTGAATTAATAATAAAACTAGTGAATTTCATATGTTTTATATGCGTTTGACATTTCTTGGACCATTATCCGTGCAAATCGATTAACCGGCAACCGTCCGGTCCAAGGATAATGTATTTAGAAGGTTGATTTTTATCGCTTTTGCTGGGCGACATTGTGGGGGACATCTGTCACTCTCTGCATACAAATTTCATTACCCCGCACCAGCCCTCCCCGATTTTTATACCGGAGCCCACGGAAGAGAAATGTCAAGTCGAGAAATGTCATTTTGCTCTGAACAACTTCACCTTGTCATTTATAACACCTTGGTCCGGTCCCGAGCTGCCCGGATAATCGACGCTCTACTGTATGTCTGTAGTGGATGTTCCTAAGAAAATTGATAATAACCCAACTGACATTTTCAAGCACGAATAATTGGGAATTCGAGCAAATTCTCTTAAACTGGAGCCTTAAACTTCCCTTAAACTGCACCAGTTTAAGGGAATTTGGAAAAAGTCTAGTAAAATCAACTGTGATGCGGTTTTTTCGTTGCTTTCTTCTAGATTCGATCGGAAATGATGTTTCCTATCGTTATAGTTGGTCATGAAGCAATTTTATACTGAAATAATATCGATTTTTTAGAAAATAACCTCACACAAAATTTGCTTTTGTTTTTCATCAAAAATCTAAGCTATGTGTGTAAAATGAGCTCGATGGCATGGTCAATCGATAAAAGCAAGTCTAATTTACCAACACACCAAGTCTTGGCGCTTGGAACACACTTGATCACACACAAATTCACAATTTCAGGCGTATCAAGTACTAATCGAGCAGATATGGAAAAACAATTTCGAGCAAATGTCACTTGGGAATAGCCCCAAATGTGTGCCCAACAAAAACAAGATATTTTTTCAATAATTGTGTTTCCAACCTACCTTTGCTCGTTTTACCTACCGAGACACACTGTTTATAATTTTAAATTATTTTATAACATTTTCTTTCATATTAAATTTAAATTTTTGAAATAATTATGCAATTTACAAATAAATTTTATTTTTCAATGTCACTTTCCAACACTTCAGTGTATGGTATAAACATGAGCGATAGCAGATATGTTACTGTGTAGCCGCTCGTAACCCACATACATTGGGTTACGAGCGGCGACAAGCTGACAGTTCTAGAACAAAAGATATCGGTAGCTGTCATTTGTAGCCGCATACAAGTAGCTATCATCTAGCCTCAGCTTAACGTGTAAAATGTCGATTTATGGAGTGTGGATTGAAAATACATTTTTTTATTGCTAAACAAATGTTTATCAAACGAAAACAATTCATTTATCATATCCAAATACTAGCAACATTCGTCGCATTTGACAACAGCTGTCGATCCTGGTTTTTTGCTTTTTTCTAAAGTCTCGATGCCCAATTGTTCTACATGACTACACCTCCTTTCTACCCACTTTGCTTAGAAGTAGTTTACCTTCTCATATTAATAATCTTGATTTCATAACCAGGTTGCTAAACAAACCTTGCTCTCAATGCTTTTTTTACCACCTTTCTTCCTTCATATATCTGGTTAGCACGGCGTTTTGTAGTCATGATCTTTTTAATATATCTTGGTACAAACCAAATCAAGAAGTAAATATCATTTTAGAAAATACGCTTCAGTGGAAAAAATAATATTTAGCGTCCAGCAACCAAACCGCGGTAAAACTTGTGCTTTTGCTGGCAAATTATTGATAAGTAAGTTCAATTAATTTCGCCTTGTTATAGATAATGCTGGGAAAGTGCAAATTATACGCTCTTTCGATTGCGATAATGTTGATATCCTGCTTGTGAACAGTTTTTCCGTTTTGGTAATATTCTTGAAGATCAACCTGATTATGTTATGTAGTTACTCAAAGTTTTAATTGTCCCGAGTTACGGTGAATTATGAACCATTCGATTTCAATCATTCGCATTCGTGTTACATATGCGAGTTTACACCCTACCTATAATTATTCCTGTACTGTTGGATATTTTACTGGAATTCGAAAAATATGTAGATGGTATCTTATGGTAAATTTATTATTTGAAATCAGTCGTAGAATATGTATTAATGTTTACGTAGAATGCGCATTTCCATATTAAACGCTACACTGTTGCAATACGGAACCGACGTCTTATATTTTCTCATGCCGGCGTCGTTCACATCGAACCAATGTCAGCTCTAATGCTGGTCGATCATCAATTATTCGAAACGACTTCACACTATTAAGTTTTTCCCCGATATACGCTCTGCTCGTTATAACTGATTTTCTAAAATTCAGATCTATAAAACATCCAGTTCGATGCCAGACCCCTGGGCCTGCCATTGAACTTTCCAGTTTGCTGGTGGCAGGCCTTGGGACCTGTCATTGGTCTTTTGCTAGGGAAACAACATTGAATGCGAATCTCTGTACTCTACTCAAATGAATAGAAGCGGTGCGCATGTAAAATAATGATTTTCTAATGACACACAACAGCAATGATGAACAAAGAAGAATTTAAGTTACAGTGGTGGATATTCCAAATCGGACACTTGGTGCATTTGAGTAACAGTGGTGGATATTCCAAATCGGACACTTGGAGCATTTGTATATATCCGAGACATTTGCAAGCTACTGGGGAAAATGGAAAACATCACAACCTCATGATGTTCAAATAATTTGGATGAGTTCTTTAGCTTTAGCTAATTTGGATGAGCTCTGTGGTTGTCCCCAGGGATCGCCATTGAACTTTCCCTATGTCGGCTACTATTGGTCTTTAGCTAAGGTAACAACAAACATTGCAAACCACTGTACTCGCATGAATAACAGCAACGCGCAAATAAAAGAATTTTGTTCTACAAATTATAGCGGTTGATAAAAGTATCATTACACACTACATAGTATTGATGAGCAGGAAGATTGATTTTCCTTTTTTTGGTGTAGGACAAACCGTATTCTGATAAATTTTTAATGAAATTTAGCAAAAAAAACCTTAAATTTCACGTTCACTTTCACGTGACCTTTACAACAAAACATCAAAAATTCAAAGATTACCTTTCATCTTAAGTATAAGCCAGTCCCTGGGCCTGCCACTGATCTTTTGCTAGGAAAACAACAAACATTGCGCACAATTGTACTTTACCCACATGCATAGCAGCGTTGGGCAGGTCAATTAATAATGTTCTACGAATTATTGCGGTTGATAAAATCCTCCTCCAACATACACAACAGTGTCGATGAACATAGTTGAATTGAAATAATATAAACATTTAAAAAATCTTTGAGTTCTAGTTGCTGGTGGAACGGAAAGTTGATGAAAATCAGCGCCTGGCTGAACGTGTTCTATGAAATCAAACCCATGCCGATCCTGAAACTGATAAATTATCCATTCTGGTTTATACGGACGTCAAACGAAGCGTAAACTATGGCGTAAAATGTTAACGTTTTGTTCACCATAGTGCGTAGCGCTATCTGTCAAATTCAAACCAAACGAAACGTAAATAATAAATTTTGGAGTTTATTTTCAAATCCTAATTACTCAGTGAATAAAACGAGTTATGGGTCAAACGACTGTGTATAAAATGTGTCAAAATGTGTAAAATAATGTAGAAAATGTAGGCAAACCTGCACCTCGATAGGGTAGTCAAAATTACACTTCGACGAGATAAAACTAACATTACACAGATGCTGTTTAACAACAGCCGTCGATATTTGTTTACAGCCAGCAGCAGCAATATAATGTGGAAAATGCCTATTTATGAAGTGCGGTCCCGTGATCCAGTCGTTAACTCGAACGACTCAACAAAATGCCCGTCACAGGTTCAAGCCCAGAATGGGGCGTTTCCCCGTAGCAAGGATTGATTATCCGGCTACGTGGTAATGAATTAAGTCTCGAAAGCTTGCATAGGCCGGCATGTCCGCGTAGGACGTTACGCCAAATAGAAGAAGGTGGAAAAATGCAAGTTTCTCTAGTGCTATCTTTTTATTAAATGTAAACAACTCGTTTATCAAACCCAAATACCAGCAACACTCGTCCCACTTGCTAAAACCTATTTATTCAAGCAAAGTTTCATGAATATTACCGATATTTTAGCAGGAAACCGTAAAAATCAATTTACGCGGTTTCTTTCCAGAAATTTCGGAAAAAATAATTTGGCGGCGAAATTTTAAAACATGCGTTCTACAAATCCTGCTGAGAGTTTCAACATTTTAAAAATCTTAATAAACCAATTAAATTATTGTATTAATTTATTATTTCACTTCCTTTTTTGTTTCTTCCACAGTTTCTTCTCTTGATCACGAGTTCATTATAGGATTCACTATCCAGTAAAAGCTTCGAATGAAATTAGATGTGAATGAGCAACGTTACACTAAGCACGGCTAAAGTGTATCAATCATGAATCCACAGCAGTTTTCGTTGCGTTGGAACAATTACACTTCTTATATAGCTGGAGCATTCGATTCACTTCGTTATGAAGAAGATTTTGTTGATGTGACATTGTGTTGCGAAGGGCGAAAGATACGAGCTCATAAAATACTTCTCTCAGCATGCAGTCCATATTTTAAGGATGTTTTCAAAGAGAATCCCTGCCAGCATCCAGTTATAATTTTCAAAAATGTGCGTTACACCGATCTTATGTCCCTAGTTGAGTTTATGTATCAGGGTGAAGTGAGCGTGCCGCAGGAACAACTACCTTCCTTTCTTCACACAGCCGAAATTTTGGCAATAAGAGGACTCACCGACAACACAAGTGATTCGCGCCAACCGGCAAGCACAACTACATCAGCCATCGCTCAACAACTCATACAAAGTCAAGCGGTATTGGAAAAACCAGCTACAATTACCACTACTGACTCTCTGTATCTTACATTGCCATCAAATTCTACTATAGTCCATCAACCAAAGCTTGTACAAGCGCAGATTCAGACAACTCCTATCATAACTAAGCCACTGATCAAAAATACACCTACCGAAATGCCCTCCTTGGCTGCCTCATCAACACTTGCAGTGCCAATTGCTCAACAACAACAACCAGCTATCGCCAAAATACAGGTGCAAGCATCGTCCCAGTCACAACAGCCACAACAGGTACAAGTACAAGTACAACAAGTACAACAGACCCAAACACATCAAACACAGCAAGCGACAACTTCCCAGACTCAATCGCAATCCCAACAAGCTACTACTCTACAAGAAGTCGTTGAAAACGTAGTTCTCCCTAGAAAGAAGAAAGTAAAAGGTCAACAGATAATTGCATCACAGTCAAACACATCTATACCTTCTGGTTCTACGGTAACAGTTACTACAACGACGACAGGGCAATCTGGTGACAATGAAATGTATGAGACAGATACCTATACTATCACGACGAAGGATGCACGAGAAGATCACGAACAGGGTATGTGAGAAGCCGAGGGCTATGATCAATTCAATTCTAAAAGTTATAAATATTCGTTTTTGCAGCCGAACAGTACGTAGAAAGTGGACAATCTTCTGGCACTACGTTAAAGATGGAAATTCCGGAGTTTATCAGCGTTGGAGAGCCGATAAATACTGGTAACGGCACAAATAATACATACCTCCAAGGTAGCTGCTATAAAGTGGGCCAAAATATTTTTTATTTCGAGATATGCTTATCGACTATTTATTTCATTACGTTCTTCTGTTTCTGGAATGTTTCAAAATATTTCTAAAAAAATGTTCAATTTGTGTTTTATTCCAGAAAGCTACGAACTTGTCTCAGAAAATATGGAAGATAAGGACGAGGAGGAAGATATGGCGCAGGATAATATTGAGATAGAAGGATCTGAAGTGGATATGAGTAAGTATAATACTATCGATTATATATATACAGCAATTATCCGCAGTACGCGATACTCGATATACGCGAATTCGCAGGACGTGATTCCTCTAAATTTGACAGCTCAGAGTGTTTGTTGAAAATATTTTTATGTTTTGCAATATTATATGCTCTTTTTAATATCACTAATGTTTAAAAACCGAGTTGAGCCGGTCTCGTAGTACAGTCCTCAACTCGTACGACTTAACAACATGGCCGTCATGGGTTCAATCCCCAAATAGACCGCGCCGCCATACTTAGGACTGACTATCATGCTATGGGGGGAATCAATAAGTCACTGAAAGCCAAGCCCACAAGTGGGTACAGGCAGGCCTTGACCGACATCGGTTGTTCAGCCAAAGAAGAAGAATGTTTAAAAACCATTGGTATTCAATAATCAAAAATATTTAATTCAATACTCTGTTTCGATAGTTTACGACCCTGAAACCATTAGTATAAATTATTTTTCGATAGAATTCCGCTATACGCGAAAACATATTGCATACATGTTTTGGGCAGACCGCTGCCTCATCCTGAGGGCTCACTGTCGACAGCACGGCTGTCATCCTGTGACGTCCTCAGTGAGGATCGTGGCGCGAGAAGGACCAGCCGTCCTCTCCCCGCATTGCGTGTGTGTGCAATATTATTTATATACGTGTTATTGTAAACGATACCAAAGATTCTGAAATACATATTCTGTTAGTGCCATACACACACCGTCTCACGTTTCATTTGTGCGGACACCACAGCGGCTGCAACAGAACGAGCGAGCGCAGCACATCGGCTGCCCCCTGTTGCAGCTCGCAACGCTCATCCCGTTTGAGCGTATGGCATGGAGGCCGGTCTGCACTCTCCCCCGTTACATAGCGTCCCATGACCCGTACGCTTACCACGCCGGTTTTATTCGTAATAAAACCGCTGCGTCGGCTTAAGCCGTACCGGCTAAATTAAAACGGGGAGATGTTGTGGACAGACCGCTGCCTCATCCTGAGGGCTCGCCGTTGACAGCAGGGCTGTCATCCGGTGACGTCCTCAGTGAGGATCGCGGCGCGAGCAGGACCAGTCGTCCTCTCCCCGCATTACGTGCGTGTGTTTATTGTATTACATATACCAAAGAATAGTTGTAAATACATATTCTGTTTGTGCCGTACACACCGTCCTTATGTTTGTTTTGTGCGGACACAACAATACATGTATATAATTATACAATAATATTAATATATATATATGTATAATATGCATTGATATACAGGGTTTCGAGTCATATCATGGAATAGTTCAATCGTTTAACACTTTAAGCGCCGCGTCATATGAAATCGCACGACGGCTTTGTTCACCGCTCAGCTCTGTATCTGACGCTCACCAATTCTCTTGATAACGAATGAGGTAGGAAAGAGAGAACGAGAACGACATGTGCTACGCCGCTTATCGAAATGAAACAAAAGAGTGATAATAGTCGCACGAACAATTGTCGCTCTCATCGCTCTCTTGTCATGCGCTACGTGCTCACTCGCAAACTGTGACGTCAGGCCGGCGGTCAAAGTGTTAAAAGAATGTTTCAAATGGAGTTTGCCAACCGAGTTGTGGAATTTTGCAAGCACACTGTGGAGCGGCTGTCAGACTGTGGGTGCCACTGTAAAAAGATTCGAGTTGATACCGATGATGTTTTCCAAAAAACATAATTTTGAGTTGCTTTTGTATGGAATTCAGCTGTACACATGATAAACTACATAAATCCTGCCGCGGAGTCATAATTAAACATAATAAATAAGTAAAAATCAATACGAAGGAAATCAGTTCACCTCAAAGAATCTGTCGCGACGGACGAAGTAGGTACTATATAGTACCTATATTGTTCCGGTACTCACATTCGCCTCTGAGACATGGACACTCTCTCCAAATCTGATGAAACTCTCTTAGCCGCGTTCGAGAGAAAGATGCTCAGAAGGATACTTGGCCCCGTATGTGTGGCAGGAAAATGAAGGAGCCGCTATAATGACGAGCTATACGAGATGTACGGCGACTTCACTGTCGTGCAGCGTATCAAGCTCGCCAGGCTCCGGTGGGCTGGCCATGTTGTACGCATGGAAACGGACGACCCAGTCCGTAAAGTCTTTAAAAAGACCTGTAAAGACCCAGCCGACCACAAGGACAGAGGAGGCGTGGTAGGTCCAAATTGAGGTGGCAAGATGGCGTGGAGGCATCCGCCATTAAAGCCGGGATAACGGACTGGCAGACGAAAGCGCAAGACTGTGAGCGGTTTTGGACAGGCAGGCCAAGACCGCAAAGCAGTTGTAGCGCCGGATAAGTAAGTAAATAAGTATAATTAACGAAAATGCCCGCTGCGCAAAGCGACGGAAGAAATCAAGGCGTTCGGAGAATTTTATCGTGCCATCTTTTTCCCTCCAACGGCTAATTTGTCAAGCAGCTCGTCGAGCTACCCGTCCCTGGCTCCGCCTCATACCCCTCGCCTGAGCGCGCTGTCGAAGGTTTGGATGTGTTGGTGCGTCAGACGGCCAATAGCTGTCAGCCATCGTCCGTGATTTTTCCCTCCATAGCGCCATCTCTTTCTCGCGTGTGGTCAATGCTCGCGAGCTGTTGTGGCGCCTAAAAATGCCGTTAACAAACATTGCGGCGATGAAGTTGCATTTTTACAAATCTAACCAAAAAATCGCAATGAGTTCAAACACTGAAATATAAAAATGACTAAGCAATCGCTAGTTTACGCTGGAGGGTTTGCTGTGCAACGCACTGAACCCTAATTTGCTAGACACGTTCTGCCCGGCGCTGATTTTCATCAACTTTCCGTTCCGCCAGCATCAAGAACGCAACCTGATTGTGAAACCAGCATCCTGGAAAGTTCACTGGTAGTCCCTGGAACATGTCATCGTGCTGAACGTGTTACGCATTATGCATAACTTTGTTACCCTAAGCTTTTGCTTTCTTATGCTGTAGATAACATAGATATCCTGAGCCATCTGCGCGTGGGTGTGAGCGTGCGTGTGTGTGCAACACTTTCGCTAAATGTGTTTTCTTCCGGAATGTTATGATCCATCGGTCAAAGAAAGGAAGGTGTTCATGAAAGGCGGAAAGACGAATTGAGGCCCCTGTCAATGGTAACTGATGACCGGGAGCAGGGGGTACTGACACACAGCTGTTGGAAGATTGAACGGTATACTTAAATTGCCGGCGGATGGGGGGGAGGGGGGGTGGCCATGGGACCCCTACGATCATTAGTCACAGGCCCTAAAATTGTTGTCGCCATGGGGGGAGGGGAGGTGCAAATGGTTCTCCAGCCACGGAGCCCTAACGACCATCTTTCCGGGGGCCCTTGTCGTTAATACTCTGTCCACTTGTAGAGATCATCGGCGACCGCCTAGTCCGCCTACCGTTAGGTCCGCCGCTGGTTCATGACGGTGTTATTTTGTATCGTGGAGGTGCATCCTTCCCCCTGCCTGCAGCGTATACATCGAGCAGGAGACAGTGTGGCAGTACCCCCGTCGTGGGTTCTAACCGCGTATGAACCGTCCGCCGTAGCAAGGGATTAGTCACCGGCTCCGGCTACGTGGTACTCAAGTCCTGGAAAGGCCGGCATGATCGCGTAGGCCATTACGCCAATAATAATAATAATAATAATAATAATAATAATAATAATAATAATAATAATAATAAAAATAATAATAATAATAATAATAATAATAATAATAATAATAATAATAATAATAATAATAATAATAATAATAATAATAATAAGAACTTAACATAGCAGTCCACACCCGGGTAAGAGTTTGTTTTGACTTGGTTGCTGCCCGGCTACCGCTGTGACGGGACAAATACAGTATCGGACATAAAGATAGAACCCTGGTGTTTTCAACGCAGCATGCACCTGTTGGGACAGGTTTATGTGTGGTTTGTGTGTTTGTGTTTGTGTGTGTGTGTATGTGTGTGTATGTGTGTGAACATGTGTGTGTGTGCATGTGTGTGTGTGTGTGTGTGTGTGTGTGTGTGTGTGTGTGTGTGTGTGTGTGTGTGTGTGTGTGTGTGTGTGTGTGTGTGTGTGTGTGTGTGTGTGTGTGTGTGTGTGTGTGTGTGTGTGTGTGTGTGTGTGTGTGTGTGTGTGTGTGTGTGTGTGTGTGTGTGTGTGTATGTATGTTTGAATGTGTATTGGTGTGTGTGTTTGTTTTACAAGTATGTCGTTTCGTATAGATTTGTTAGTAGTTTTTTTTTGTGTTTTGGGTAAGGTGTTTGATGTAATAAGCAGAACCACCGCCCTCGCGCTCTGTGTTTTTTCGATCTATTAACAACTTTACAGGGTGGCATCGTAGAAGTGATACAATTTGTTTTTGTAATAAAATTGACACCAGGAATGATTTCTCTTAGGAATCGATTGAAATAGCTTCTATTGGTACTAAATCTGCATTTCATTTAATTTATTTCAAACCTTTCACCTTTACACTTGATAACCGCTCGTAGGCGCTTTTGGAAATCGTTGCAGGCCGCACGCACAACTTCATCCAGCATTTCGTCCCATATCTTTAACAACTGTTTCTTGAATCCGTCCAAATGCAAATGTTTGAGGTCGCCCAACTTTTAAAGCATGTATCCCCATATGCAGAAGTCCAACGGGTTCAAATATGGAGACGACGCAGGCCATTCCGATGCACTGATAAAAAATAGCAAAAGCACATTGCACCACT